>NW_022589709.1:23086087-23295840 GCF_004348235.1 Phoca vitulina
GAAAGAAAGAAAGAAAGAAAGAAAGAAAGAAAGAAAGAAAGAAAGAAAGAAAGAAAGAAAGAAAGAAAAAGTGGGGGAAGGAGGGAGGGAGGGGAAAGAAAAAACCAGTCAGAACAGAAAACCTCCAGCCATATGCACAATCTCTCTCTCATCTGCCTCTGCCTATGTTGGAAACATGGATTCAGACTTCTAGAACAAAGTATGCATTCCCCTGTATTTATCTGTACTATTTGGCTGAAAATAACAGAAACAAGATTCAAAGAATTTAAAAAAATTTTTAAAGGTGATTTACTGGATCATAGCACCAAAGCACAGAAAGGAAGTAGAGTGTCCCTAGGAACACAGGACTGAAATAAGGTAAAGCATAGCTCACTGTCTAGCTTACACCCTCTCCCCATCTCGTCCACTCCTCTTCTACCCATTTCTCATCTTTCTGTCCTCACTGACTTCATCCTATCAGCTCTTTTCCACATTGTGAGGGATCTGGCAGCTTTGAAGTCATATCTCTGCAGGTCATGGCCCAACGGAAATAGAGAGCTCTTCCTTTCATCCTTTCAACTTCAGCGAAGAGCACTGATTATATAGGTTTGGTTCACAGACCCACTGGTCAGGCCAGAGAAGGGAAGTGGGTGCTATTAATAAAGAAGACATGCTGGGGGCGCCTGGGTGGCTCAGTCATTAAGCATCTGCCTTCGGCTCAGGTCATGATCCCAGGGTCCTGGGATTGAGCCCCGCATCGGGCTCCCTGCTCAGCGCGGAGTCTGCTTCTCCCTCTCCTACTCCCCGTGCTTGTGTTCCCTCTCTCGCTGTGTCTCTTTCTGTCAAGTAAATAAATAAAATCTTTAAAAAAAAAAAAGAAGAAGAAGACATGCTGTATGGAAACAAACAGTTGTTCCCCGTATCTACTTTGGTCCCTTGGACCTTGGAGCAAGCCTTAGACTTAGGTGGCCGACACGTGCTCTCTCTCTCTCTCTGCAGTGAGCCCCATCATGGTCTGAGTCTACAAAGTCAAAGTTGTTTTGCAAGCATCATGCAAAGACAGATACAGAGACTCCCTAAAACCTCAAGCCCCAAAACCCACAGGGCAGAAGATCCCCAGGAAACTAAAAAGATGCATTTTTATTATTCCTACTCTTGACCAAGTTTCTAATCCTCTTCCTGGAGGTTCCAGGAAATGAAATTGATGATCAGAAAATACGTCTGCCAAACCTCTATCCCAAATCATTCCACTGCAGCTCAGTCTCGAGGGTCTATGTCATCCAACTGTTGTGTGTGTTTGTTTTCATCTCTCTGAGGACTGGCCCCATATTTCCCCCCACAATGCCCCTCCAAGGCTCTTCCTGGAGGAAGCTGAGTGAATAGGATACCCAAAGAAGTCCAAATGAGTGGTTTTATGACGTGTTGATATCTGTCAGGACAAGCCAGCCCTATTCTTTTCACCCATTGTCAGCTCACTGGAACTGTGGGCATAGTAATAAGGAAAAAATGGCCTGTAGCACAAACACGTTGCACACTAGCTTTACAATGTAATTTAAAAGAAAGAAAGGTAAAAGATATTTTTTTAAAATAGAAAATAGATGCTTTTTAAATCAAATATTCAAGCACATGATATCAATCTAATACACAACCATGGCAATGTTTTTTTCCTGTAAGTTTTAAATATTTAAAACTTTGAAAAAAGAAAAATAAAACACCAATAATCTACCACCCAGCACAATTTCTTTAATTCTTATAGGTGTTCACTCAGTCTTAGACATTGATTTTAAATTGCCTTAACTAGGGGTGCCTGGGTGGCTCAGTCAGTTAAGCATCTGACTCTTGATTTCAGCTCAGGTCGTGATCTCAGGGTCATCAGGGTCATGAGATTGAGTCCCATGTTGGGCTCCACGCTCAGCAGGGAGTCTGCTTGAGATTCTCTCTCTCCCTCTCCTCCTCCCCCTTCCCCCACTTTCTCTCTCTCTTTCAAATAAATAAATCTTAAATAAAATAAAATAAATTGCCAAATAACTATATTTTTGATACCCCTTAATTTCATTCAAAACCAATCTTAGACAATTTTCTGATAACACATGGTCCCACTGGTAATCATGCATGGTGGCAAAACAACTTCTTTTCTGTGTTAGCATGCTGGTGAATACATACCTTAATCTGCACAATTCCTAGTTTCAGGCAAAGGATTGGGCAAAAATATATAGAACAAAAAGGTGAAGGTCAGAAATATCAGCAGGAGGATTTGATTTCACTTGAAACTTTTTTCAAAGAGGTATATAATCACATACCCATCAAAGTGTGGTTTGCAGGTGTGTGTAGGGCAATAGAGGTCTTTTCCAGTCTTATCTCTAACGGTGTCAAGAAAGAGATTGTAATCGGATGAGGTGTGATATTGATTGTGCCTAGTCTGAAAGCTGAATAAGTGGTTAAAAGTTTGAACCATATGGAGGGCTACTTATTTGTATCCTAAAGGAAAGTTCTGGGTAAAAATGACTTATTCCTGCAGTCTAGCTAGTCTGCCTGCTGGCTGTGATTATCTGTCTTCCTGCCTGTCTCCCTCTGGAAGGAGTAAGAACTTTGAGAGCTGGGATGGCCGTTCCATCATCTCTGCCTATTACTTGCTCCATAGCCCCAAGGACTCAGTGTGGCTGGCTCCAGGTGTGGTCTTCTTCAGGGCACAGAAAACAAGCATCTCAAACTCATCAGTCCAACACCCACCTCTTTATTTGCCCCATCAAATTGCTCCTCCTCCAGTTGGCTCCGTTCTACCATCTCAGTACTGGACAGCTTATTATTCAAATACCTCAGGTCAAATCCTATAAATATCCTTATTTTCTCTTTTTCTTTCCTTTCTAAATAGCAAATCTACCTGAGTCTACTTTTAAAACACATCAGAATTTACTACTTCTCACCACCTTACTGCTACTCCCCTGGCCCAGGATGATACCAATAGTCTCCTAACTAGTCTCTTGGCTTCCACCATTACTTTCGCTCCCTTCCCACTCAACACAGCTTGTTCTCAACACAGAACCCAAAACCTAAGTCAGATCATGTCCCCTGCCCCAAATCTCCCATGGTTCCCTGTCTCCTCCAGAAAAGAAGCCAAAATCCTTTCAATGGCCTGCAAGACCCTCCATTATCAGCCCCCACTAACTCTCTGATCTTCTGCCACTCTGCCCTTTCTTGAGGCATGCCAGCCACACTGAGTTCCTGGATTCTCCTTGAATATGGCAGGTACATTCCTGCCTCAGGAATTTTACTTGGTTTCCTTGGTTGAAACATTTTGTACCCAGGTATTTGTATGACTCACTCCTTCACCTCCTTTAGGTCTTTGCTCAAATGCCACCTTCTCTGGGAAGTCTTCCTTGCTTGCTCAACTTAAAATCACAACTCTCTGGCACCCTTCTTACTTAATTTTTCTCCATAACCCCCATGATCATTTGACATACTGTATAGCTTAATTATTTATAACCTATTTATTTTCCTTTACTAGATTTTAAGCTTTACAAGGGCAGACAGTTTCTGGTTAGTTTGCTGCTTTATCCCTACTTCCTAGCCCATGTTACTAATAATGTCTTTTGAAAGGACAAATTGTTGGTTGGATAGATAGATGGAGAGATGGGGGGGTGGATAATTGAATGACTGAACTAATGAATATATTAGGTCATTTCATTTTAAATTATACATAAAAAAGTAAATCATGTCAAAATATCCTACCCAAATTTCAGGGTGAGTTAGTATAAGAACTGATCTCGATGCTAGGCTGTCAGACTAAAAAGCCAGTGTTCTTTCTATCCTGCTAATTTCAAAACACCCTCCTAAACTTCAGATTTGGAAAAGGATTAGGATTAAATGATTTGGGTGAATAATCACCTCTTTGTGCACAGCAATTATGACAAGCAAGCAAGTAAAAATATTTAGGACAAAAAAATGTATCCTGATCAGTTTCAGGACACAAAACAGATTAAAATTCCAACCAACTAACCAGAAGAAAAGGGAGAGAGATAGAAAAAAATACATACTGAGGGATGATTGTTCTTGTTTGGCTTTCTATACTGATAAAAATTAATCAAATTTTCCATGCTTTGTTTTACTCCACACTGTAAGGATGGAGACTATGAGCAACTCAGTGTCATCCTTTCCAATTTCTGATCAATAATATTTCATGACCTTTCAGGATTAGTAGATACTATAGTTGGTTTCTCAGGGACATGACTAATAAGCAAGAGGAGCTGACAGATGGCTTTAATGCAGATGGCTGCCTGGAAAGAGATGGTCTTCAGAGAACACGTCAGATCTTATCATTTCATGATAGGATGATGTTCTTTATTGGGGTGAAAAGGAGAGAATATATTGGTCTGAATCTTTTGCTTTGTCCCTTTGAGGATAAAGGCAGGAAGCACATAGCCAGGATATCTATAGTTTGTGGTGTAAGCTTGGATGCTGTCCCTGTCCCCCCACTCCAGCCATTTGTCATTCCTCTTTGCTGTACAAGTTGGGGTGTCCCTCTTCTCCGGAGAGCTGCTCTTAGGGCCGTGTTAGGCTGAGCCTTGGAACTAGTGAGTTTGTCTTGACAGGAAGGAAGGATAAAAATTATGGAAATGATTACTGTTTCAAACCTAGGAGAGAAGATGAACATGAAAGGATCCCCGCCCCCCCATCATCATGCAGCTCTGGATTGTGTCTGTGAAGCAATGTACCATACAGGGCAACTGGGAGGAACTGGACAGACAGGTACATGGAAGTGATTACTGCTTCAGAGCCAAGGATGGGAAGATGGGAAGAAAGTGAGCACATGGAGTTATTACCTTGTGTTTTTTTGTTTTTTTTTTAACATTCTGTACTTTTGTATTGGGAACTACCAGAAGTGGGGAGTATTGATCAAGTATATGACTAAATATTATTCTCAAAAATGTGCTGAAATAGCCAAAAACAAAAGGATACAAAATATGGCCATCTCTCAAAGCTATTCTCTGGGATGCTTGCTTTAGTCCAAATTTTCATAAAAAGCTTTTAGGCTATTACATTGATTTATCCATTTATAAATGCTACTATTTTGTAGTCTTTGTTAATAACAAAGACTTCATTTTCCCTCCATCTCCCCACTCCCACACACAAATATACTTTTTGTTGCAGGTGTTTGGGTTTATCTTGTATTTTCTCTGCATTCCCACTTTCCCCAACACTTAAGATTCCCCTCAAACCGCATTCACAGATCTTTAGCAAATTTCAGTTGTGTTCTCACTCAGGTGGAAGAGTCTAATTTCCGCAGACAACTGCTCTTAGAACTGTGGGAAGGGGCCCCTATCCTAGGGCTAATTATTCAGACATTAGTGTAAGTGCTTATCCTTCTTGAAACATTCTCCATCACTTTACTCTAGACAAGATTTCATTGTAAATCTACTCCTTTTACCTGTTACACTTACGGGTGGCTCTTGCCAGCCACTGAACAGGAAGATGCTTGTTTACCTGAAGGCTCACCGCTAGTGAGTCATCTTACTGAAAGCTGTCCAGGCCTTCCTTGGTTAGCTCTCAAACCACCCGCTGTCCTTTCCTACCTCACTTCTGATTGCCTTATTTCTCATTAGTCATTACTAGAGGAAATGGGTTACTTTAAAAATACTAATGTAACTTCTCATGAGGGAAAATGTAATATTTTGGATTCGAATGGCAAATGGTGTGGTGGACTGGAAGGAGCAGTGGACTTAGAGTCAGATCTGAGTTCTAGGACCAGGTATGCCCCTGCCTGGCTCTTTACCCTTAGCCAAGTCATTGACCCTATAGGCTTCAGGTTTTGCCACCAAAAATTGAAAGGATTATATCAGATCAGGTTTTTCAAGTGGTATGTCTTACAGAAAACTAGTGTCACGTAGTAAGAACATTCTTTCAAGTTTAATATTTCATTTCATTCAACTAAAATTTGCTGAATGCCTTCTATATTCTAGGAAAATAAAATAAGACAATGATCCTGAGTGCTGTGTGAAGAGGAAAAAAAAAACAGCAAAAAATACAGAAGACAGGGCAAGGAATGGTAGAAAATGTAATGACAAGATAAAAATACTGGAGAACTAAAAGGTGAGAAGAGGCAGAAGAGGTCAGGAGAATATTTGAAAAGATGCTATTTGAAAACTTTCAAGGACTAATCCGAGCCAGCGATCCAGAGATTCAAGAAACCTAGTGCATCCCAAATAGAATACATTAAAAGAAATTTCAAACTTAAATACACTATAGTATAATTGTTGAAAATCAACAAGGGGAAAATATATTTATAGATGTCAGAAAAAAAAAAAACTCAGATCATAAGCAAAGAAATAGACAGCTGACTTCTCAATACATCAGTAGAGTCCTAAATGACACCTTCGAAGTCCTCAAAGAAAATGTCTGCGGATCTAAAAGTCTATATCCTGTGAAACATCTTTCAAGAAAAGAGTAAAAATTGGGACACGTAGGTGGCTCAGTCGGTTAAGTGTCTGCCTTCAGCTCAGGTCATGATCCCAGGGTCCTGGGATCGAGTCCCACATTGGGCTTCTTGCTCGGTGGGGATCCTGCTTCTCCCTCTCCCACTGCAGCTCTCCCTGCTTGTGCTCTCTCTCTCTCTATGTGTCAAATAAATAAATAAAACCTTAAAAAAAAAAGAAAAGAGTAAAAATAAAGACATTTACAGACCTAGAGAGTTCATCGTTAGCACACACCCATTAAAGGATCACCTAAAGTGGGTACTTCAGGCAGAAGGAAAGTGATTCTAGATGTAAGCTTTGAGATGCAGGATGGACTAAAGCGCGCCAGTATTAATCAACATTGATTGTATAAAGCAGTAATAATAATGTTAACTTTTTAAAAATAGATTTAAAAACACAACACAATAACCAAAGTCAAGAGGGGGACAGATGGAATTCAACTTCAAAGAGAACTGGTATTACTGGAAGGGGAGTCAATATTCTGACTACTTTTAAACTTCAATGATTTAAGTATATTTGGTACAAGTCTAGGGAAAGCACTAAAAGAAAGCAACAGCACATGGAACTTCCGAATTAGTAGAGGGAAAAATAGAAGATAAAAATTACTCATTCAATAGAGAATAAAAGGCAAGAAAGGAAAGAAAAAAACAACCCCAGAATAGTCCTGGCACATAGTAGATAGTTTTAAAATATTGGCAGGATGAACGGCTGCATTCATGAAGGAAGGGCTGGGTGAATGCACATGTCGACATTCCTATTCTGAGGATACCAGGTAAGAAAGAAAGCAGTTCCAAGATACCGCCTAGTTTAGAGGTTGTGATTTAGAGATAAATGAGTTTACTGAAGTGGCACACACCAGTATTTGTCCTGAAATGTACACAGCCCCTTGGAAATCTTCAATGTGAATCCTCTTTCCCATATCCCCGAGTTCCATTCCCCTTGAGGTGAGCCAGCTGAGAAGGCACCATCCGCATTCCACAGCTCTGATGTATGTTTGGTGGCACCCCAGGATTTCCCCATTCCCCACATGTTTAGGCAAAAGTCATTTTAATTTTTCACTTCATTTCAGTATTTCTGAAAGCTACTTACCACGTAAGATTGCATTTTCAGACTGCCTTGATCAGTAAAGGATTTTCGGTTGTGCTGGCCCCTCTCTCTACTAGATCCCCAGGCGGAACAGCTGCAAAACTTAATCTAGCTTTTGGTAATGAATTCATCCATCTTATTTGTATGCAACTCAGGCAGACTAACCCCAACTTTAAAGGAAAATGAATGCTGATCTTTTTAAAGAGAGTGAATATGGATCAGCCTGATCCCTGAGAGGCTCTGAGAGATTGAAGTTGTTCAAGTCTCACCCCCCGGCCTTAAAGGGTAAAGCTGCACAATCAGGAAACGATTGGACCATCCCGTCAATCAAAGACGCTGCCCAAACCTCACTCAACCAGACTGATGAGCCAAACGGACTTCTCTCGGGATGGTAAAAATCAGCAGCCCTGCTCAGCCTCTTATCTTTCTGAGCCTCAGTTGACTCATCTGAGTTAGGATGCGTTCAAACATAAGCATCTACAACCCTGCTTCTCACACTTTCGGGTGCATCAAAATTACCCAGTGTTGTGTATTGGTTTGTTGTGATTTCAAATCCATTTGTTTATGACTTAAGTGACATTGTTTTGATCTCCTCGTTTATGGCTTAAGTGAAGTTGTTTTGATCTAAGGGAAAATTGAGGAGGCCGTGTCAAGATGACACGGGCAGAAATGTTGTCCTACTGAATGCTTATCGATATGACTGTGCAGAGGAGCTACTATGACTTAATGCACATTTAAATTTTAAATACCGAGAATTGATGAGGACTTACCGAGAGTGTTGTCTGGGCAAGGCCACTCTCTGCTGATGTAAACAGCTCTCCAAAAGATCTTGAGGTCCTTTGCTCCAGCTGTGGCCAGGCCTCCCTCGGTCTGCAGCGCTGTTAAAGCATGCAGGAGGCTCAGGAGGGGAGGGACATCTGCTTCTGCTCAGCAAGGCTACTCTTTATAGGCAGTGGTGCAAGACATGTGGGGGTCACTGGAGTAATAGCAACCTCTAGAGCAGCCCACCCTGCCTTCCAACGCGCGCCATCACCCACGAGAGGAGTGCCCCAACAGCAAGGGACAGGCAGAAGCCGAGACACAGCTTTTAGTTGGAAGGACTGATTCTAGCGAGAACAACCATAGAGAAAGATACACCTCAACTAAGTTTGGACTTTCTTTCATCTCCTCTTTGCCTAGAACAATAGTGCAGTTACTCTATCATTGGTTTGGAGTGTTATTCCTTTATTGGCTCATGAAGAGACATTACCTTATATGCTTTTGGCTTGTGAAATGTTACTATTAAAAATTATAATTCCCTCAGTAAACCTGTGTTAGCTAAATTACTGGCACAGACAGATCTCAGTCTCTGGGCATAATTTGCCCCCCAAAAACACCCAGAGAGCTTATGAAAATACAGACTGCTGGGCTCACCCCCAGAGTTTTGGATGTGCTAGTTCTCAGGTGGAGCCCAAGAATGCGTATTTCTAACAAGGTTCCAGGTGATAATGATGCTGCTGGTACACAGACCACACTTTGAAAACATTGACCTTTCAGTCTCCTTTCAGCTTTATTACTGTACTCTAGAGTAGTGCAAAGTTCAAGTTATAGACATTTGTATTTTAATGTTAACTTTATCTGTAAAATAACATTTCTAGTTCTTATAAGCATGTGTATTATCGGACTGTGTTGATGCACTATAGTTAAGAACAAGTTACAATTACTCTCATCATTTGCCTTTGGTAGTTGACAAAGAACCTTGGCACACATTTTATTTTTCTCTTCAAGTGAACATTTAATATGCACGGTCAGTCTCCCAAGTATGCAGTAAATGTGGCCATTTATGTGTTCACGGGTACCAGAAAGAAATGTTCAGTTTCAGAAATATGCTTGCTTGACCAGTTCCTTACTTCTAGAATGCATTAATTCCTCTGGATGAAGACTGAAGTTCTATTAAAATGCAAATGTCCCAGAATATAATATAAGTACACAAACAAACAAATCTCATCAGTCAATCACCTATTACTGCAAGTGATTTTCTCAAATCATTTCACAAGCCCCAAATGTGATAGGAGTAGGAAGGTGAAGCCATAGGCGTGATTCACCAGATGTGGCCTCATCATGACAGCAAAAGGATATGCGTGTTGGAAAAGTTCACCAACATCATCATCTCGCCTGGGCCCGGACTCATCTATCCGCTTGGCAAGGCCCTCTGTCGGTGGGCTACACCAGACGCAGTGCTCTTACGTTAAAGACTATGGAATCAAAATGAATAAAGCTCCATGATTCAGATTTGCCTAATAAAAGATGGTAATCTCAAAACTCATGCGGTTTCCTGAACATGTTTCTGGACAATTATATAACAGAGTATAGAATTCTGTCATCTGGACCACGAATTAATTACCTGTCCATTTGGTAGAAAGGGTTAGGCCAATGGCTTCTGCAGTCAAGGATGGAAATCCAGGTCCCCAACCAATCTCTGTAGCACAGAAGGGAGTTAAACACTGCAGATCTCTAGGAATATGCTATAAATGAGAACAAGCAGAATGAAATTTAGCAGCTGTGTGTTCTCCTGAGTGCTTCTTATTACCTTGTTACTTGTTTCTTTCTCTCTAACTAGAAAACATTAGAATATTTGAGAACTCCTGGGGCCTGGAATGTCTTGGGCTACTTATCCATTTGAACCCAAAATACACTCCCTGTTACAAGCAAGGCAAATTTGCAAAAGGAAAACAAGCCAAATGTAGAGCATAAAAGAAGTTGGAGTATGCATAAATCAGACAACCAAAAACATGAGTTCCCATAAAAATAACATCACAAAAGCCTGCCTATGTATAGCTAACAAAGATGGTATACTCTGATCTTGCTGTGACATTGTATCCACTTAGCATATCGTTAAAGCAAGGTATACTTCCAAGATACCAAAATGAGCAGACATTTAATTTGATTTCAGTAAATATGGGTTAGAATCCCTGCTGCTACCTAACTGCTCTAAAATTAGATGCCAGCGACACAATCGTAGAAGAAGCATATCTTTAACTCTGGGCGGCAGAGCCTTTGGGTTGCTGAGGTAGAGGGAACTGTTTCTGCTAACTGCCATTTTGCTTTGTACACAACTCTATTACCACGATATAAAGCCTGCAGGGCTATAAATAGCAATTATTGCCTCCACTGTGCAGGAAGTTTGGTGCTGGGCTGCCTGGGCTGAAATCCTAGCTCTGCCCCTGAAAGACTGTGACTTTGGTGTCTGTTTCTTCAACTGTAAAATCAGATAACAATAGTATCTACTTAATTGCGTTATCATAAGGATTCAGTAATTGAGAGACTAAAACATGGAAAGCACTGAAAACAGCGCCTGGCACACAGTAGGTGCTAAATAAATGTTAGCTATGAAAGCTGATCGTTCCTGCTCTCTTTCTTCTGCAAGTCTATCCATGGTAATCAATGCGTGCATGGGCTCCCCTCGGGAATGAAAATCTTTGCTCAAACAGAAACCACTCATTCAAAGAGAAAACCCTTTGCTAGCAGCCCAGGGCGTGGGTACCTTCGGGACACACAAGAGAAGGGGCCAAGATGGAGAAATGGCCAAAGACAGTCCACACTCCAGAGCCGGAGCAGGGTCACTCCAGCTGCCCTGCAAGGTCTGCTCGAGTACCATTCAGGGGCTTTCAGATCAACCACATTACAAAATACGGATGCGGGGACTGAAATCCCAGACCCGCCATTTAATTGTTTTGCAGCCTTGGGAAAGGGACTTAACTTCACTGAGCCTCTGTTTCTGAAGCTCTAGAATGGTGATGGTCACCCTACCTTGCAGGGTTAGTGTCAGAGCTGGAGACACTGCCGCAAACACTGCGGAGCCCCACCACCTTTGTTCAACGGCAAAGGGAAGGCCGTCTCCACAGGGAACCTCTGTGCTGCTGACATGTGAACCATGTATTCGCACTAGGTCGGACTATTTTGCCTCTACCTAGACCTCTGTGCACTTTTTTCCCTAAGCTTAATGGCCAACAAATTTTATCATTATGGTTAATAATAACAATAGCAACCTGCAGTTTAGCGTCTACCATGGGCTGCTTGCTGCTTTACTCCATTTCTTGATCAGAGGAACTGATGTATTGGGATCTATATACCTATAATCTATTATTTTATATATATGAAATGTATATTTATAGATTATCATGACGTATGTATATATCTCATTTGTATATGCTTATGGCTATGTGTGCATGTAACATGGACACGTGTGCATACACACACGCATACACACATGTACACGTGCATAATTTTTAAAAAGATTTTTAAATGCCTACTTCGAGACCTATTCTTTGGAAGCTAGGCAGACGTGGATTTCAAATCAACTTCCCTCTCTCTGAGTTAGTATTAAAACAACTGGGTGCTCCTTTTTGGATTCACTTGTCTCTTTATTGTCTCCTCAGGCTGAACTTGGTTGTAAGGTCACAAAATCTTGTTGAATCAGCTCAATTTGTTCATTTAAAGTCTTCCCATCATTTCCACTGATGTGAGTTTAAGTGAGAGCAATTCAGACCTTGTAAGTTGGTGATGTCCTCAGGTCCTCTGAGCTCTAGATCACTGCCGAACCCCTCGACCTACCCCACCCTCTCAGCTTTTACAGGAATGTTAATGATCAGCCTCTTGATGCTTTCTACCTATGTGTAACTCTCCTGAGTCAGTATTCACCTTAGAATGTCAGAGGCTCAGGCATTAAAATTCAGGCCCCATATAGTCCACCTACTGGTAAAACTAATGTCCATTAACCTCACCTGAAAGGCAGAGAGAAAGCTTCAGTTCACTCAGAGAGAGTTAACCGAAGTCCTCCGGGGCAGATCCCACATTATCTCATGAAGCCTACAGTAAAACCAAAGACCATGCAAAGGCCACAGAATATATTTTTACCAGAATTGTCTCCTGAGCTACAAGGCACAATAATGGGGAAATAGCAGGGGCTTGACTATTTTACGAGAAAAATGTTCTCCTCACAGTGATTGAGCTGTTCAAGCTATAGCCCTACCTTCCTCGTCTCTGTTCCTCCTAAATGTTGCAGCTCTTGAACACATATGCAATTTCTATGTGTGCATATATATTTATGTGTTTGAGAAAAATCTTTAGAAAAAAACATAAGAAATAATACAACAAACAGTCCCACAACATATTAACTATTGGAAAAATAGCATTGACTATTGAAAATGTTTTGTCTCATATGCTTTGGATTTTTTATTTTGTAAAATAAAAATAGATCACATTGCAGTCTTCTTTGACCCTTCACTCTGAATCCATTAGCATGAATTAGCATGTAGAGACTTTTAGCCCATTTTTTATACTCTAACATATATATATATGACCATTAAAAAATATGGTAGAGTATGTATTATTTTTTTTAATTTACCTAGATGGTATCATCCTGTATCATTCTGCAAGTTGCTATTTCCAATCAACATTGTGTTTTGATGTTGTATACATATTGATATATACAGATCTAGTTGATTCTTTTTAATTGCCCAGGGTCACAGGACACATCAGTATAGGAGGAATAAAACCTGCCCATTTTACCACCCAGGTACAAGAGGCTAGGGACTCCAAACCACAATCAGCATACAATGCCTTTGGGGAAAAAAGCGTCAGTTAACATCTATCAAACTGTAGTATGTCCAAGAGTGTTCATCATGCCCTACACTGAGCTAGATAAACAAAGTCACAAAGGGGTACCTACCATTGCCAAACTCATGAATGAGCTGGTAATGCAAATTTAACGCTTGAGATAATTAAAAGATGATGGAATCGATTTTTAATGGTATTGTTTTAAGGATGAAATCATTCCAAAGCTGGGAGAGATCACCATGGACAGGTTACAGTTAAAGAAGTCTTCCTGGAAGAGGCAGTAGTTGAGACGGGCAATGAAGGGTGGCAAAAAGCATAAGAGACTAGGAAAGATATGATCAATTAGGAACATCATAAAAAAGGGCTTATGGGTTGGAATAGGTAGGGAGTCTGTGGAATAACCCTGAATGCAGGGAAAAAACAGCTATTAGGGGAAAGGTGAGGTAAACATGCAGAGAAATCTGGGAACCAGATGACAGAGCCTGTGCTTGTTACCAATATGGAGCCCTTTAAGGATATCCATTTAGGATGGACTCTAATTGCTCTGTCTGCAGCTCTTAGAATGTTCCAGGCCCCCTCACACCCCTGTACCTTTGAACACACTATTCTCTCAGCCAGGAATGCCATTTCTGACCCCGTTAGCTTTCATCTCAGGCAGCATGCCCATAAAGCCTTCCTTGACAAATGCCCCCTGCCCAGGATTAGGTACTCCTTCTCACATACTCTTATATATTAGGCTTCTTTCTAGCATAGAACTTGTCGAATTGGGTTGTAACTATGTTTAGCTGTCTTTCCGATTAAATTATAAACTCATTGGGAAGAAAGACTTTGACTTATTTATCTTTGTATTCCAGAATGTAGCACATTGTCTGTTTCATAGATGTGCTCAATTATTGTTTGGATTAATGCCTTAATTAATGATTAATTAAAGAATTATGTATATTCATGTAACTTTCCATACTTTAAAATATTTATATGTAAATATTATCCACTTAGGCTAAAAAAGAATCACTATTTTGATGCCTCTTGACTTTTAGAATACTTCCCACTAGAAAGAAACCAATTATAACCAGGAGTAACATAAAGAACTGTCAATAATACATGAAATTAGCGATGTAAATTATGAAAGGCAAGTCAAAGTTCTATTTGTCCTGCAACTGTGCAAAACTCAAAACCGTCTCATCTATAGAAAAGATAAACCACGAACACTTTGATGGAACTGACTATGACACTTCAATCATGCCATCTCCAAATGGATATATTGTTTTAAAAGGAAAAAAAACATTTGAAATTTCCCATAAAATCTACTCATAAAATATTAATTTGCCCATTTATTCATTTATTCAAAAAATATGTTTTGAGTGCTAGCCCCAGGGAAACTGAGTGAATAAGCCAGATGCCCCTATTCACGTGGAGCTTAGAGTCAAGTGGACGGGACATACAAAAACAAAAATAATGAGTAAATAAACAAATGGAATCATCGCAGAGTGTAGCAAGCCATGAAGAAACAAGAAACCAACGAAGAAAATCACAGGGTGGGTAGGCCAACTATTAGAAGTGCAGGCAGTTGTCGCATTTGAGAAGAGAGTGAGCAACACTGAGCAAGGCTCCGAGGCATAAGAACATTCCAGGCAGAGGCAGCAGCCTCTGCAAAAGCCCCAGGGAGGGCAAAGGCTAGGAATGCTCAAGAAACCACCAGATCACAGGTAACTAGAAGATGCGACTGAGGATGGGGGCAGCATGACAAGAAACCGCAGTGGTGGGCAGAGCCAGAACAGGCAGACCCTACTGAGGGGTATGGATATTTTTCTAGGAAAATGAGAAACCATTAAGGGTTTGGTTTTGTTTGTTTGTTTTGCCATTGAGAGGTTTTAACAGCAGCAGCATAATCAGATATTGAGCACTTGCTATGTGGCAGACGTTGGGCAGAGGGAGGATGTGACGAGCATTAACCTGAAGGCACACTGCCGAGGTTCAAATCCTGGCTCTGCCACTTGCCAGCCATGTGACCTTCGGCAAGTCACTTAACCTCCTGAGCCCATCATAGAGGTCGTGTGAGGGTTGAATTAGTGAAGTTCGAGAACAGAACCTGACGCACACTAAGTGCTTCATATACACTTTTATCAAAAGCTTTGCGTATGTCAGCGTTTCCCATCACACTTAAAATAATATCCTAAGTCTTTCCCATGGCTTACAAGGCCCTACATGATCTGGCCACTTCTCTAACCTCATTTCCTATGACTCTTCCCTTTGTTAGCAGCTTTTAGTCATTTCCCAAGTGCACCAAGTCTGTTCCAGTCCCAGGGTTTTCTGTGTTGTTCCCACAGCCTAGAATGTTCTTCCCCTAGAGAGAGGCATGGCTTCCCATTGCTCATTCACATCTCCTCCATTGCCTCCTTGGTCAAGAGGCACTCCCTAACACCCCCTCACTCTGCCCTCTCAGCCTGCTTCATTTGGCTTTGATCACTGATCAGGACCTGACCCTCTTTTTATATTCCTATGTCGAGTTGTTTATTGTCTGTGTCCTCCGTGTTGGCAGAGACTTTATTTTTACACTGATATCCTCACTACCCAGAAAAAAAAAATAGATGAATGAGATAATAAATAAATCACTACATGATCTCATTTAATACTGCAACTCCATCCGGCATCCTCGTAACACAGGTGAGAAAACAAAGGCGGAGCAAGGAGACACAAGCTGTCCGTGAGGGGCTGCATCCACTTCTGCGGTTTTTTGGGTTTTTTTTAAGAATTTATTTATTTATTTGACACAGAGAGAGAGAGAGTGAGAGAAAGAGAGAGCACAAGCAGGGGGAGCTGCAGGCAGAGGGAGAAGCAGACTCTCGGCTGAGCAGGGAGCCTGATGCGGGGCTCGATCCCAGGACCCTGAGATCATGACCTGAGCTGAAGGCAGACGCTTAACCGACTGAGCCACCCAGGTGCCCCACTCCTGCGGTCTTAATCACCACCGGGCCCCCTCCGTGCTTGACTCCACATTACCCGCCCACCCTCAGCCATGCCCACACAAACGAATGAAGACACCTGTCCCCAGCCCACCATGATGTTTCTAGCACTTGACAACTCCTGGCAGGGAAAGGGGGGCAGTCCCTCACACTTCTGCCACCTTGCAGCCCACCCCAGGGTGATGTCCACGTCGTCTCAGCTCTGCTGCGTCCGTCCCTCCATCAGCCATCAGCGTTTCCATCAGTGCCAGCTGAGCAGCCACTTTGTCCTCCTCCCAGCTCTTTCTCCTCTTGATCTTTTCTGGGTGGACTCAAAGATGCAGGCCACATTGGAATGAGGGAGCTGTGAATAGATCATCTCCCTGGGCGCCTTTCCCTAGCTGCCTACAATCTTCAATAAAAAGGCTACCTCATTCTGCCAACAACCTCTTGGTGGTACCTGACCTTCTGTGGTTTGATCTTTTTTCAGCCTGTCTTTGCAATTCCCTCAAACCTGGTTTCCCTTTCAGTGCCCAGAATACTGATTTATTTTGAAAGAGCACCATCAGCTGTGTCTTCTCTGCTCCATAAGTTAATCAATAACTGAGTCCAGCCCAGCAGTGGATCAACGAATATTCCCCTTCTGTTCACCCCAGCCTTCCAACTCTGCTTTGCCCTGGGTTACTGAGTGCCAGGGCCTGGGAGGGGCGAGGCATACCAGGAAGCAGAAATGCAAGCACAGATCAATCAATGTGCAGAAAGTAGGGTAAACCCAACTTCCTTTTGAGGGGAAACCTCTACTCCCTTAGCTCTTTCAAAAGGAAATACAGAAAGAAAAATTCATGCTGTTTCCTCTCCCCCCATTTCCAAGGAACCCTACACATCCTGCGAAGAGATGCTAGAGCGGGACACCCCCACCCCAGCTGAAGGAACTATTTCAGGCTCTACCTCGCACTTGCTTCTCCAAGCCCGCAATCTGTGGGCTCACCAGGCTTTTCATTGCATTGGCGTTCAAGCCTGGAATTTCCCTCTCTGCCTAGTCCCGTCAGGTTCATGACTGAAGCAGCCGCCATCATATTTTGAAGTATTAATTTAAGTAGCTGCCCTCCCTGTGCTTTCCCCTTCTTTCTTTCTTCATCAAAGCAGGTAGCCGGCTCTTTGATTCATTGCCTTAGGGCAGGTACATGGCAAAGTGCAAAACAAGAAGCCTGTTGGATTTTCTGGTTTGTGTTTCCTTAACCCTAAACCCACTGAGGAGGAGGAGGAGGAGGTCTGCCGGAAGAAGTAGAGGGGCTTGGGAAAAGTAGCAAGTGAAGGATGGGATTCCCCTGGGCTGGGGCAAGAGGGTGGGGGGCACCCAGAGCAACAGCAGAACTACTGGTCTTGTTCTGGGGTGGCACCTTGCAGCACAAAGACCTCAGAAAGAGATGGTTCTATGGGCACCCAAGGGGGCAGAACCCTAAGCACAGAGGGTCCTGGCTTTGGCAAAGCTGCCCACATCCCATGTGATGTGGAAACAGAGGAGCTACCAGATGTCAGGAGACAGTGAGGGTTTGGGAGCGAGGATGCCAGCAGTGAATACAGTGGAATTAAAGTCAGAGATCTTTTCTTTTGCAGGCATTAAACATGTACAATACCGCTCCCCAGGCTTTGGTGCAATCCCAAGGGGGAGAAGGAACCCCAATGACAGAGAAGGAATGTGCCACCAATTGAACCAGGAATGGGCACGCAGGGTTCCAAATCAAGTTGGTGTTCAGAAAACAGAATGATATTTCTTCAACAATGGGGTTTATTGGAATGAGTTCAAACATAGCTTTAGATATCCCCCTGGCTCTTCAGTATGCTTTCCCCCAGATGTTACCTCTTAAATCTACCTGAGACACGCACACATCAAGTCCAGGCACTGGATCCCACACCCAACTCCAGCCCGAAGACTCACTCCTGCTTTTCTAGGGGGCAGAGGGGACATCTTCAGACAGGCATCTTAATTCCATAAGGGCTACTATGGTAAAGAGTTAATTTTTCATTTCCTTCATGTCAATTGGCATCTTGAATCCAACATCCCAGCACTCAGTTAATGCTGTCCCCAAGAGGAAAAGCTCAGTTATCCAAATCCTTCTTCCTCTACATAGGATTACTTTCCTGGGGATTCTTTATGGAAAATGTCCTTCAGATCTCTCTTCTGTATCTCTACCACCACAGTCCTATCAGAACTTGACTACTCCTTGCTAATACTATCTTAGTACACTGTCGTAGACACCTCATGAGCACGTACATGGATATGCAGTACCAATGAGGGGAAGAACCATGTAGCCTGTATTTTATTATCTGAATTCAAATCTGTACATTCTAATATTTATGATCGGAATTTATTCCATAGAAAGAGCCTTAAATGTGAAATTCATCTCCATTTTACTATTTTTTAACGTGCATTTGTTATCTTTGCATGTAACGGGGTAAGGACATTGTTTTGTCCAAATGCTAACATTAGTTGTGGTAAACCGGCATGGTCAAGAAATTTGTCACAACAGCCAGCCTTTCAACCAGGCATTTGGACTCAGTTCAGTTTGGGAAACCAACCAAGGTCAACGGTTGCTATCTAATAAAGTCAAAGGTCTTTCTAATTAATGCTGCAACAATCACAGAGTGCATTTACTCTAGGCAAAAAAAAAAAAAGAGTTGATGCTAGAATTGAGTGGGCTATTCTTCCATGGTGGACCGCATTCAATCAGACAACTTGCCAGAAATACAAATTCCTTTTTCAGCACTAAGAAGCCAGGGAGAGGGGTTTGTTTCAAGGGATTAAATTATATTTCAGAAATGTGAAAATGGTAGACTTTGGTGATTAATGGCAGGAAACTTGGATATAATAAGTTATAAGAACCTGTAAAATATGACACTGCCATCGAACAGACACGGGAGTGTAGGGTGTGTTGGCAAGCCTCAAAACCAACATCCTCCAGCAAAGAAAAAGAGACCAGCCTTCTCATGCCCAAAGAGCAAGGAAGGAAAGCAGATGCTTCAGTGAGTGCCACGTGCTTCCACTCGTCCAAGATTGGCTGTAACAAATGACATTTTCAATATTCATAGGGTAGAGAAGGTAACCACTACATTCCCCAAATGATTCGTTACCTTTTATTCATTTGCTATCTATTTATGCTGTCGCAAGAAGGTGGCAAAACAGATTTTCTTGAAGTTTATATGATTCCCAGTACAGATATATTTGCAAATCAATTTTCTATTGATTCTTCATAGCCACCATAGTTTGTACTTGTCAGCATATCCTTTCCCCTGGTCTGTGCTCACTCCTTCACCATCCTAATAGAGCAGATGTTGTATCTAATGTTTTATTTTATGTAACCCTAGAGCTGCAAATGATCCCTGGGCTTCACTTAGGACACGCTGCGGACGGCCTAGCTGTTTTCCTCCCTGGGACATCCAGCAGCCACTCGAGCCCCCGCAGCCCGAGACCTATCCCTGCGCCTCCCCTCCCATCTACGCAACTTGCCCCCGGGCTTTACAGTCAGTGTTTGAGAACCATCTTCTGTGATTCTATTTCACCCTGTGTTACCTGAAGCAAAACTCATTATCTGAAAGTTCCATCATCTCAAACTGGCAGATATGTGTTGGTTATCTGTTCTTTTATCTAAGACTGCGTGTTTTAGGCAATGGGGCCTCTGCTGAGTAAGTGCTTTCATGTGGAGAACTTTTTCTGTAGCTCATCCACTCCATTTCCTTAACAGAAGTGGGTCCTCTGAAGATGAAAAAACAAAACAACAGTTTTGAGCATTAAAAGATGGAGACACTGGGTATGCTAAGGATCAGAGATTTTAATACTAATTAGGGGGAAATTGTGGCTCTTCTTCCCTCTCCCTCTTCCACAATGCTTTCTTCCAAGCTCTCTTTCTTAACTGATAATTCTTGAAGTCAAGACATACCTTATAATACTTTGTCAGAGTGTCCTAGGCTTCTAAGACCAGGAGAATAATGACCCTGGTCAGAAAGCTGGCAGAGTTTGGAAAGGCACCAATAAATCAAGCTGAACATTTTTGATAAAATACATAAAGATAAATTGGTAGACAAATGATGGCTAGTTATGGATTTATCAGCAAGGCAGAATTGCAAGGATATTCAGCAAAATGTTAGCAGTGCTTATCACTAAGGAGTATATTTCCAATGATTTTTATTATCTTATGTGTGCTTAAAAAAAAAAAAAACACCTTATTTTTTACAGCAGTTTAAGCTCACAGCAAAATTGAGGGGAAGGTACAGAGATTTCCCATACATACCCTCCCTCCACTCAGCATAGCCTCTCCCGATATCAACATCCCCCACCAGAGTGATGCATTTGTTATCATTGGTGACCATACATTGACACATTTTAACCATCCCAAGTCCATAGTTTACCTTGGGGTTCCCTCTTGGTGTTGTGCAGGCTGTGGGTTTGGGAAAGTGTGCAATGACACGTTTCTATCATTATGGTATATACAGGGTGTTTTTGCTACCCTAAAAATCCTCTGTGTTCTGTCTATTCATCCCTCTCCTTGCCCTGATCCATATCTGTTTGGGTATTTCTTTTTCCCAATTTGCCCCAATGAGAAACTGTAGTTTATAATGAGAAAAAAATGTTTTATAGTGAAATAAAAAGAATTGGTCTGTAAAATTTGGAAAACCCAGAGGGTGGATAAGATTCCAACCACCACTTGGACTTCTTACACAATTATTCAAGAGAGAATGTAGAAACTGCTGGCATTCGTAATTCTAGGTCCAGAAATGGGTCACACCACTTCTGCTGTATTCTGTTGGACAAAGCAGTCACAAGTCAGCTCAGATCCAAGTAGGTAGAGGCAGACACTCTGCCTCTCAGTGGGGGAATGACGTGTATACAGGCAGGGAAGGAACTGAAGGGAGTCGTTTTCAAAAAACACCACATATTCCAGAGGGTCTGATAGGGAAGGGAAGAAGTCAAAAGTCTCAGAGTCTTGGTTTCTACCTGATTCTTTAGAATTGTGGAGAGAAAGTCATGCCTCAGAGTTGTCTCAGCCTAAGAGATGGCAGCTAAGTTTCACATTCTCACGCCAAAGTGTCAACAGGGTGGGTGAATTCGATTTAAAAAATAGGCAAAGGACCTCCATAAACATTTCTCCATGAAAGATATCCAATGCCAATAAGTGCATTTAAAAAATTTTCCACATCATTAGCCATCAAGGAAATGTCAATTAAAACCACAATGAGATACCACTTCCCACCCACTAGGATGACTAGAATCAAAAAGTCACATAGTAACAAATGTTGGTGAGGATATGGAAAAAGCAGAACCCTCAGAATACACTAAGGATAAGAAAATGTAAAATGGTATGTAGTCACTTTAAAAAATGGTCTGGCAGTTCCTTAAACAATTAAAATAGAGTTACCTTATGACCCAGCCGATTCTACTCCTCAGTATGTATACAAATGAAAACATTTGTCTGTAGAAAAAACACATACATAGATGTTTAGAGCAGCATTATTCATAGTAGCCAAAAAGTGGAAATAATCCAAATGCTCACTGGCTGATGAACAAAATGTGGTGTATCCAACCAATGGAGTTTTGACCACCAGAAGGAATAAAGCACTGAAAGGAATAAAGCACACAACATGGTACCTGCCACAACGTGGGTGAACCTCAAAAACTATGCTCAGTGAAAAAAGCCAGTCACAGGATACCACATATGATCCAATTCATATGAAATGTCCAGAATAGGTCAATATAGAGAGACAGAAAGTAGATTAGCAATTGCTTAGGCGTGGAGGGTGGATAGAAGGTTAGTAGCTAAAGAGTATGCATTTTATTTTTGAGGTGATGAAAATGTGCTAAAATTGTGGTGATAGTTGCACACATCTATGAATACATAAAAACCACTGAATCGTACATATAAATGGGTGACGTGTAGGATGTGCGACTTACAGCACAATTTTTTTCTTTTTAGAGAACTGGTCAAAATCATGAAAAATGAAAACAAAAAGAGGGAGGTGAGTAATATAAATTCCTTGGCACCTCCAGTTGTCTGTGGCTGGGGCAAAGTGGCTGGCATAGCCCAAGAGTGGTCTGAGGAAGAGTGACCGTGGCTGGTGCTTGAGAACACATTGAAAATGTGGGTGTAAAGAAAGGACGAGGTTCATAGAAATGGTAAAAAGAGATCTCAGGGTATGTAAACTGGATCCATTTGAGGAATGTACCTTTCTGTGATCAAGAAGGCATAAAATTCTGATTGTCCATAGCTGGGTCCTATGCCCACCCTGAAACTAGACCAAAGAGAGGAGAAGAGGAAGCCTCCAAAGGAAAAGCGAAGTGCCAGCACCGGGAAGGAAAGGAAAGCTGAGCAGTCGCAAGCAAAACATGCCCACTATAAGAAAACAGGTTTGAGGGTTCCATCTCAGGAATTTTAAAAGTCGAATGGAAAAATCTGCCTCAAAAGTGACTGCTTCCGGTACAAGAGGTATGCAGCAGTTGCCTGGAGGGTCTAAATGGATGGCCCTTGTGGTAGGTAGGCAGCTTTAAAAGAAACCCCAATGACTCACTCCCCCTATATCCATGCCCTTGTGTGATTCCCTCTCCTTGACGACAGGCCAGATTTAGTGACTTGCTTCTGGAGAATAAGATGCAGCAGAGATGATGGGAAGTCACTTTCGAGAGTAGATGACTTCCATCTTGGGTGCCTTCTCTCCCTTTCTTGACCTCTTGCTCACTCAGTCTGGAGGGAGCCAGCTGCCAGCTTCTCTGTGGAACCTTGTGGAAGGAACTGATGTCTCTGGCCAACCGCCAGTGAGCACGCGGGACCTGTCAACAGCCTTCTAAGTGAGCCTCGGAGCAGATCCTCCCCGCCCTGTTGAGCCTCGAGCCTCGAGACAACAGCCGCCTCAGCAGCCTCAGCTGACACCTTGACTACAGTCTCATCAGACACCCTGAGCCAGAGGCAACCGAGCCTTGTCAGTTTTCTGCCCCTGAGTCTGTGAGATAATCAGGGTTTGTCCTTTTTAGCTGCTAGGCTTTGGAGCAATTTGTAACACAGAGATAAATAACCAGCACAGCCTTTAAAGCCCCGTCTCATCCTAATAGTACATGAGTTTGAGAATCTTATTTTATCCAAGGGATTACTACTGTGGGATGAGTATGTATGTGTGTACGCGTGTGAACACAAGTGTGTGTTTGTACGTGCTTGCATGTATTTTGAAGGGGAGGCCAGGAAGGTAATGCCTGACATGGAGAAAGGACAATAATTTCAGACTCCAGTCCATATGGATGTTGATATACCCCGGCTCTGCCTAGCAACACACTGCTTTCTGCGAACAGAACTTGCTTCATCTTTCAAAGAGAAGGAAACTGTTGCTGTGACAATGGTCACAAAAGGACTAGAGCGACCCCTCTTAACCATGTCTCATGCCCTATGAGAAATTGCAGCCAGCCCAGGGTTTGGGCAGGTCAAATTAGCCCCTCCCTCACCAAAATGGTTTAAAGTGTAATCAGCACCACTTAGACTTTTTTTCTGATTAGCATGGGAATGGTCAGAAGCTTCTTGAGGACCATTTATCTCCATGATGCTATCCTTTGCTCCACAAGAATATGTCAGCCTCCTTTTCTGCCCAGAAATCTACGACTGCCCATGTTAAAGCCATAAATTACGCAGGAAGCTCCTCTGTGCAGAGATCAAACCTGGATCACTACATGGCTTTTATTCATGCCCAAAGCATGCAGCCTGCCTTGTCCTGGAGAGAGGGGCCCTCCCACAGCAGAAGCTACAGATACACTGTTGACATGATCAGAAGCCCAGTTTTGCTCCTGCTTCCCGCCTGTCCCCAGCAATTAGCCTCTCTCAGAATGTCAGCTCTCAGTCACCCTAAAAGCATTACAATCACAAAAGAACAAGAGCGGGCATCTCAGAGCAGCGAGTGAAGGCCCTTCTGGGATTCTTCTCCTCCAGTGATTCTCAAGTGGCCCCTCCAAAGGGGCAGAAGCCATCACCTTGGTCACCTGAGGCCTCCCAGGTATGGGTTACCAGAAACTGATCCTGAGTTGGTTGGAGGCCACATAGAGGAATCAGGAATGCAGGAGTCCAAGAGTTTTTCAGACATACCATTCAGATGGGCATGTGGAGGGGACCACAGCCTAGAACAGTATTCTGTTCTAGCCTTAGTGAGGATGAGCACTGGGTGTCGGTAGATCGTCCAGTTTGGAAACAATCTGGGGCCAAGGGCTGGAGGGTAGGCCCATTCAGGGAATGACTTCTAGTCTGTGCTCTCTGGCCCCACCACAACACAGCTGAGCTGTCAAGGAAAAAGATTCTTCCCCCGTAGTCTGGAGTTGAGCAAGAGACAAAAGGTCTGGTAATGTGGGTAACAGGACCTCCTGGAGACAGAAGGCCTGTGTTCTAGTTCTGAAGCTTGCTTTGATCAGTTTGCCTTGGTTAAGCTTTTTTTTTTTTTAATTATAATTAAGCTAAACCCACTCAAATTAGCTTAGGCCGAATCAGGTCTCTGGTATGTCTTGCATAGAACCCAAGGGAAATGAGTAGAATTGAACCACAGAAGAAACTGGATCTTGAACCTAGAAAGAGACCAAGGTTCAAGACAGTTTTTCTCTCTCTCACTCCTTTCCCCTCCCTCCATTTCTCTCCCCCCCACCATCTCTCTCTCTCCCTCCCTCCCTCTCTTCATGTTCTCTCATCTAGCTGTGATGTGTGGCTGTCATTTCTGTCTGCTCTTGCATGCCCACATGAGTTGGCCTTCCAAGCACAAATGTCCTCAGGTCAAAACACTGCTAAACTGACAAGTATTGCTGAATTCCATTTCCAAATTCCCTGGTGAGAGATGCTGACCAGACAGATGGGGTCAGGGGTCTGATCCTGGTCCCATCAGCTGTGGCCCGGAAGAAGGGTAGGGGTGGGATTCAGGCTCCCATGGCACAAGAGAGCTGTCAGCAGCAGCCTCTGAGGATGCGGATGGGGGTGGTAAGAGAGCAGGCATGAGGAGGGGCCTCTTAGGCTGGGCAGACTGGCCCGATGCCCGCATTCTACTACACGGCCTGCTTGGATGCAATTCTTTGAGGAGCTTAAACGTTTAGCCCCAAACTCCTCCCTTGTGATTTCTGAGTTCAGTTCAACAAAGACAAACAACCTTGGGGTAGGATAACATATCCTCACTTTGCCCTCAGGAAGAGCAGATGGTGTCCACACCAATGCAGGAAACCTTTGGTCACAAGATAGGGAACTATAAGGACAAGTGAGAGCGTATAAGCCATCCGCTCATGCACTGCTACCTTCTCTCTCCAGTGCCTAAGCAAGGGGATAGCTGGAGTCTGAGGGAGGTGCTTTAATTAACCTGTTGAGGCCCAGAGGGAATCACTGATAGCATTATCACGGCACTAAATGGATCAGAGGTTCCAAATGTCTTGCTAAGGTGATTGGATCCCCAAAGGCCTAGGAAGAGTCAGTGTGCCGCCCTAAGAAGCCAGCTTACTACTCTAGCAGAGAGCAGATGGGGCGCTGGGGAGGGAAAGCCTCCCAGGCAGCAGGCAGAGGACTCTTCTAAGGTTATTCACACAAGCTGCGAAGACACCTCTCTGGCTTGTGTGGAGACAGGTGCCCCACATTACACACTGAGGCCCTTTTAGGGATTTCTCACTCTAGTACATTCATGTTGGTTTACTTCCCATCTTAGCCCATAAATCATCTCTTTTTCACTCTCCTGTCTTCCTGCAAATGGGTGAGAAATTATATGACCCAAAGACACCATCCCTGGACTGAGGTTTCCTTCAGTGTCAGTCACTTTTGAATCAAGTACATTTAGTTGCAGTCTTGCTATTTTTCTAAATTACTGTCTTCAGCAAATGCTTCAATAAAACAGTCTTTTTATTATTCTGATGGAATTCAGCAAACAGTGTCTATGGGACTTTTGTTTTTTGTGAAGTGCTCTGTTGCCAGGATACCCAGGGTGAAGATGTCAAAAGAAGACACATTGAAAGGACAAGCTATCGTGAATATCCCAGAATCAGCCCCTTGCATACTAATCATCCTGAGTTACCCTATGTTGTTTCTCTTTGCTATAGGAAAGATACCAGAGTCCACAGTTTCTAAATAATAAACTATCCAGAGAACAGAAAACATGTATTATTAAGGAGGGCAATGCATCCTTAACTCTCTTCTTTTCCCTTTTTTCCTTTCTTTTAAAATGTGGTACTAGGACCATTAGAGACAAATTCTGGTGTTCCGTTAATGCAAGTAGGGAGATGAAAGAGAAATAAATTTCTTCACTAACAACTTCAGGAAGAACTTAAAATACAATGACAAGGAAAAGGAAAGGATGAGAGAAATTAAAGCTACTTCTAACAATAGCAGAAGGACTCTGTGGTCACCTAATTATTTTAAGAGCATGTATTGAGCATTTTGTTCACAAGCATTTATTAAGCACCTTCTAGGTACATAGTATGATACTAAGGCCTTAAACTTAAACTAGATACATTTGAGATGATATAGATATAAGGTCTTGTATCCAAACAAATAGAAAATAGAAAAGGCAATTCTACAAGATCAGAATAAAGAGGCTTGAGATTGCATTGGTAGTAACTCCCAAGGCCATAGCAGACAACAGATCTATGATAAGCAAACAGTAATATGTGTGTATAGGGGGAGGGGCAATTTAACTTTGGTCTGTCTCAATAGTAGTTCCCTGATCACATGAATATACTGCACTATTAAAATGTGGGCTAGCGACACTAGATGATACATGAGGGATTTTGTTAATGTAGATACAATACTTCAAAAAAAAAAAAAAAAACTTCAAAAAAGTGTTTCAAGAAAGATTCCAGATGAGACCAATAAGCTTGGTGGTCTTGTGGAGGAGGCTGACCAGAGGCAGTTCTAGAAGCTACAATATCAGAATAATTATTGAAGAAACTGAAGATGTTTAAGCCGGGGGAAAGAAGTTTACAATGTTAGTAAAAATGCTATTGAAGTTGTAGAAAGTGGCAAAATCAACTCTAAACACATCCATCTTGACCAAAAGTTGCCTGAGCTCAAACTAGCACACTTCTCTCATTGCACAAGAGTAGAAACTTGAATGCTAGATTTCCCAAAGAAAGTCAGTTGGCAGTCTCCCCATTGGCCATGCACCACTGAGTCATAACATAGGGCCTGGGCCTGACGGGACCCTTGCTGTCAGACATGGCATCATGATCCAAGTCCGAGGCCTGACCGTGGCTCTGAGGGACTCTTCTCTCTTGGCCAGAGAAGGAGAAAGACAATTCAGAGCGCTCTTCTCTTCTGCAGGAGAAAGGTTTCTCTCTTGCCAGTATGTTCTGAGATAGCCACAGAGAGTTGGAAGTTGTCATTTTGGATTTGAGCTTTCACCTCAAGGAGACATAAAGCAAACACAGATCCTGAACCCCCACTTATGGAAATCCATTCCAAGATTTCTGCCCAATTTTTACAATGCTCATCCACAGAAGCTAACAGAATACAAAAATCATTCTTTTTAAAACTAAAACATCTTTTCCACAATTTGTGCCGAAACATGCTGCAAATACCAGAAGCGTAGCCCACCCGTGACTTCTTAAACTGTTTCTAAAGGAAGAAATGTCTGCCCTTCCTCCCTTCCTTCTGCCAGCTTGGCTTTTAAAATGATTTGAATACACAGATGAGCAAGAAAAGGTACCATCAGGACTCCCAGAAAAACATCAGACCATGAGAAACCATAAGAATGATAGAATCAACCTCTATTATTCTAGTTATTCAATACTGCATATCATCAGTATTGAGTATAGAAGAAATCAGAATTTTTATATTGAAATCTAGATTAACCTATATGATGGCTTGACTAGCGTACGTTACAGAGTGCTGTAAGGATTAATTACAGTGATTATACTTCATGCCTACTACATATCATTAAAATGATTTTGAAAAGAACGTTAAATTAGTTGTGAACTGAGCAGTATTTTAAAATATCTTCTCAGCTTTTCAGTATACATAAAGAACTTTAAAAGGTTCATACCTGGGTCCCTCTACTTCCTCTTCCTTAGTTTTTATCCTAAAGAAATAATCCCAAATGCAGACAAGGATTTGTACACAAACAGGTGTATTTCATAAATTTGAAACAAATGAACCCTAATATTTGGAGAATAATTATGTAAGCTTTGGAAAATTAATCCAGTGAAATTGCAATGCAGTAACATTATAACATAGTGTGAGCAAAAAGAAAAAAAAAGGAATACAAAATTGTAGAAATATGACCAAATAAAATATGCCAAAACAGTGGTTGCACATGAATGGTAGAAACGGAGATATATTTCCCGTAATAAACATGCACTACGTTGATGATGAGACGATTAAGTACAGACATGTTGAAGGCTTTCACTTCTTGGGCGGTTATCTTTATTCCAAGTGAAGCAGTCAATGGGTCATAGATACAGAGAAATGTAGACTCTGGTTGTGTCTGGACCTTTACATCTTGCAGACGCAGGATGCCTGTCACTGTACTTACTGTAATTCATGTTTAACCAGCTGAAACCAAGTGCCTGGGAACGGCTGGGTCTGGGTCACATTTTCTCTTGGTCTCCCCAGCATGGCAATCTGGCTTCTTCTGTTTGCAGATTAATTCTTTTCTGTTATTGGAGACTCAAGTCTCAGAGCCCCCACAAGCCTTTCCACAGAAATGCCGTGTTTTCAGAGGAAGCGAGCTTGCTTCAAAAGAACATGAGAGAAGGGCTGGAGCATAGAAAAGCATCAAAACCTCAAGACATGAAATACATCGAGAAACCTCCACCATGCCCCGGAGGGAGGGTCGGTGTGCAATTATTGCTGAGCCCTGACTGGAAACAATTTCCATACTATGTTTAAAATCAGCATTCTTGGGTCTTGCACTAGAATTACTTCTTATTCATTTCCTCTCTTACCTCCTAGCTTTCTTCTTTCACTGAATTCTCTGCCCCACTTCCATCACCAAACTTCACTTAAACCACAGCCAGGTACAATCCACCCCTACCCTCACCTCAGGTGAAAAACTGTGTCTTTAAACAAACGTCATAACTCCTTAGGGGGTTTCATGCACACGTCTAGGTGTTTTCATAAATACGTTGACCCAATTAATTCTCACAAAAACTCTATGAGGTGCTATTATTTCTATTCTCTGGATGTGGAAACTAGGGCTCAGAGAGATTTAAATTGTCCCATCAGCCATGGAAAATCCAGGGTTTCAAAGAGGCTGTTTCGTTCTAAGCCTCATTTTTCAACTCTACCACAGCGGGTTTTCCATGGGATATTTGTTCTGGGTTCCCTAGAAGTGGTATACCCATATCATTTACCGTCCAAATTGGGATGACTTTTAGAGGGAAAAGAACATTATTCATAATAATGCCGGGACAACAGGTGTAAATTTGGACGTGCCAAGGAAAACCGGGAATAGTTTTCCTAACTAAGGTGGGAAAGGCATAAAACATAGTCAAGGGCCTCCTATAGGCCACCTTACACACAATCATGTGCGTAAGGACAGAGTCACATACATAAATAAATAAATAAAACGTTGTCGGTGGAATGGAATTCACCTCACGGAGCCATTTTTGTGTCCCAAGCAACCATCCCTCAGAGAACATGGGCAGCAACAATTCAACCAGTACAGCCACTCACAATGAGCATGCTTGAGCAGAAGCCACACTGTTGGGATATCATTACAAACAGAAAGTCTGAAATTGACTTTTCATGATTTCCAAACGGAAGAATGGGCTTCCGCCAATCATGCAGATCCCTGCTTCCTAAAGCTATTTTTTGGTTAAGATTTAAGTGCTAACAAATGTATCCTTCTGTACAAATGGCATGTATCAACACAACATTTTTATTCGGTCCCTGCTTTCCATCACCCCTAGCTAAAAGCACTGTTGGCAGACTGAAAAACACCTGAAACCCACCGCTGGTTGTAGTGACTGGGGCTGAGGCGAGGGCCAAGCCGATGGACAGTTGGATTTCAAAGGAAAATGTGCATCTCTTTCCTTGTACCAGGAGCTAACCATCAGAACATCAGAAGACCTGGAATCAGCTAGAACTTTACATCAAGGGAGAACAATATCCACAGACAGAAGCAATACAGTTCAGCTTTGAAGTGAATGGACATCTCAAGGAAACCCTTCCATGCCCATTCCTCAGAGGGACACGGGAGCCACCAGCCTCCACTGATGAGGGCCTCTGCACCAGGCAAGCTTTGCTCTCTAGCCAAAGAGCCAAATGAGGTTTCAGGTTGAAACAGTCTTGATGGCTCTGTTCTGGAGGCAAATAAACTACTTGCTGTCAGGTAGAAAAAGCTGCAGGTATGACAAGGGACCGCCATAGAGATAAAGAAGAGGAAGATGAGACATTCAAAATGCCTAAGGAAAGGGGAGGGTTTCAGGGAAGTGTATTTGTTATCAGAGTTTAAAATGACCAGAAGAGACCAATAGAAAACTCTTGTGAAATTGAACCAATATTCCATGTCAAAGCTGGAATCTCTAGTTAGATCTCCTGGGGCTTAGGAAATCAATTGGGTGGTATTTAAGTCTACATGTATTACAGCCCCTGAGGAGTAGCTGTGTATAGTCACCACCTTCAGAATAGCTGGCCCTGAGCACAGATTGGTTCCTTCATGTTTTCGCTCATCACACGCCTGTTAGCTACACAGAGGAGGCAACATCACACAGTGGTCAAGAGCCTGGTGTCTGGACTCAGAATATATGATTTCAAGTCGTGGTTCCAGCACTTCTCAAGTGTGTGACCTTGCAGGGGCGACTTAATGGCTCTAGGTTTCAATTTCTCCTCAAAATGTGGGGAGGGGGCAATAACGGGGCTGAACTCACAGGAGTGTTGGAGAATCAAGTGAGTCAATGTATATGAAATGATAAAACAGTGCCTGGCAAGTGGTACGTACTATGTAAGTGTTGATTATCATTATGAATAACGGAAACACATTGATTGCTTTTCCACAACTAGACCGATTGTTCATGCTTGTTGTTGTTTGACTCCGTCCTATTCTGGAAAGAGTGTGACACAGCTAACAGAAACAAGTAAAATACAGTAGGATGGCATAATTTTCAAATGGGGACAAAAGAAGTAAAAGCAAGGGTGGAGCTGAAATTAAGCTAGGATCCTTATTGCTTGTATTTTTCTTTCTTTCATTGTGAATCGACCTCTCCAAGGAAAGACAACAGCAAGACAGAGACATGGGGAGGGGAATCCTCACGTAAGATATGCCCTATATTTGATGTTACAGTCTATTCTTACATAACTTTCAGGTTGATGGCTCATTATTGCTTCCTCTGAAGACAACATTTTTCCTGGTTTTGTTCTCTTTCCTTTGTATCACTGATCCTTAACATTCATGCCAGAAATGCAGAGCAGAGAGGAGGAATAAGCTACTAAAGAGAAGAGGGGGAGGCAGGGAGGAGGTAGAAGCCAAGAACAAAGGCAGACACAGAGCAAAGGGAAGGAAAAGGGTCAGGAAGTCTAAGGGGCTTAAAACACTCCCCGCCCAGACCTCAGAAGATGTGCCCTATCTCTGCCAGAGTCCTCTGGGGGCTCGCAGGATCTACAGGGAACTCCCAGCCTGACCTCTGCTTCCAATTAGTGCTGCCCATTAACATTTTCATGAGGTGATGCATTTGTCTTCTGAATATGGTAATGATGTCAGTGTTCTTTCTAGTCTTGGGAGAATTTATTCACCAAAAGTGTCTGCTCCAGGAAGCAATTAGGAGAGCACTGTCTTAAAGAATTTTATTTTATTTTATTTTATTTTTTTTAAGATTTTATTTATTTATTTGACAGAAAGAGACACAGTGAGAGAGAGAACACAAGCAGCGGGAGTGGGAGAGGGAGAAGCAGGCTTCCTGCTGAGCAGGGAGCCCGATGCGGGGCTCGATCCCAGGACCCTGGGATCATGACCTGAGCCGAAGGCAGACGCTTAACGACTGAGCCACCCAGCACCCCTGTCTTAAAGAATTTTACTGTGGCTTGAACATCAGGATTAACTTCAGTGTAGGTCATGCTTATGTGTCACATAAACAAAGAAGTTATTGATATTCTAGAACTAGATGATTACAATAACAACTCCTGTTTAGATTCATGAAACTAGAGGGGACCTTTTAGAGACCAGTGAATCCTGCTTCCTTATTTTGCAGCTACGATGGAGTGATTTTCCCCAGACTGCCCTACCTTGTTCTCATCAGAGTAGAAGCAGATTCACAAAAGTAATTTTTTTTTTTTTTTGGTCAGAAGAGATTAATGGAACACAAGGCATGATTTTCTTCTTTTTTCAGTTTTATCTATGCATGAGCATCTCTCACGGCTCTAAGCTGGGTGTGTCAGGATGTTCACTACAGTTGCTCTGTAGTGGGCCATTTGGGACCTTTCCAGCAGCCATCTGTCACTGTGGCCATTGTTATTTCTCATAAGAATCAACCATGATTTGAGAAGAGTTGCCACTCATCAGGGGAAACCATATCACCAAGATGATTACATTGCAAAGCATAGTTTTGTTCGAAATGTAGTCCATAAACTCTGGCTGGAGGGCTAAAAGGTAATTCCATACTTACGTACATGAGCTTTATGCCACCTAGTTTTCTCACTGCTCAGGAAACATGGTGGCAAAAGGAGTGGCCTCTGGAAATAGACTGCCTCGGCTATCAGCTACGTGATCTTAGGCCAACCTCTCCAAGCCTGTTTTCTCCTGTGTGAAATGGAGACTCTCACAGCAGTACCTATGGCATATGGTTATTGTGAGATGTGAATGAGATAAGCCAAGCACTCGTACATGGAGGCATTAAATGAAGCAAAGAAGTAAGTCAAGGCTGGGGAGTAGACAGACACTCATTTAGCATAAGAAGGTAATCAAAGGAAATGCCATGCTATGAGGAGATTCACCTTGGTCATGCAAGACATCCAATTGTGTTTTTTAGTTATTCCACTGAGAACAGATATCTGAGGGTCTTCTCCCTCCCTTCCTTTATCCTCATGATATGGTGCTTTTACTGGTATCCTTTTCCCCCTTCCTACTCCATTCAAAAAAAAAAAAAAAAAACCCAAAAAACAAAAAACTGGATGGATTGAACAAAAAATTGCTGATCTCCCATGTTTTGAGGCTGGACACAGGAAATTGCAGAAACATTAGGAATGGTGAGGAAAGGGGTTAAAAGCACTGACAAACTGTAGGGTTTGTCCAAGGAAGGAGGGAAGGACATCTAAGGATATGACATGCCCAAGAATCTAGAATGCAACTGTGGGCACAGGGAATAGCCAAAGGAATACATTTTTGCTTCACTGGCCAACTGGGGGGTGAAGAAGGAATACATATTGTTTTTCTCCATCCTCACCTCCAAATTCTAGCAAGTACTTGGATTTCTCCATTTAGAAGTGGGAAGGTAGAGAGAAATAGGTACAACATTTGGCAACCATCAGTAATAACTGACTCAGAAAAGAATTATCATAGGATGATAAAATAGTTAGGTAAATGTTTGATGGGAAACAGGATATTTATACAGCTTCCAAATACTAATTAGAAAGAAAAAGTGGTAACTTTACAGTGGATGCACCATAACCACACAATCCAAGCTAGCATCACCAATAATGAGACAAACTGACATCATGGGCCTCCTGGTATGATGCATTAGGCTGGACACAGTATTACCCACATAGTATTCCTGCCAAAAAGCCAGAGAAACAAATTAAGGAGCATTTTACAAAACAACTATCTAGGTACTCTTTCAAAATGTCAAGGCCATGAGAGACAACTAAAGGCTGAGGAACTATTCCAGATGAAAAGTGACCAATGAGTAGAATGAGTGATCTTAGATTTGATCATGGATAAAGAAAACATGATATAAGAGATGTGATTGAGGGGCACGTGGGTAGCTCAGTCAGTTAAACATGTGACAGGTGATTTCAGCTCAAGTCATGATTTCATGGGTCGTGAGATCAAGCCCCGTGTCCAGCTCCACACTCAGTGAGGAGTCTGCTTGAGGATTCTCTTCCTCTCCCTCTCTCTCTGCCTCTCTCCCTGCTCGAACTCTCTCTCTCTCTCAAATAAAATTTTTTTTTAAAAGAGATGTGATTGAGATGAGGTCTAAATATGAACTGTATATTAGGGAATATTATATCAATGTTAAGTTTCCTTAATCTGATCATTATATGATGAGTAAGTAAAAGAATATTTTTGTTTCTAAGAGATATACATAGAAGTATTCAGGGGTCAACATCATGGCATCTCAAATCCTTTAGCAAGTTTCATAAGAAGAAGGAAGAAGAGGAGAAAGAGGGAAGGGGGAGAAGGAGTAGAAGTGTGATGGGAAGTTCTGCAGAAAGAGAGAAACAAAGCAATGATTGCAAAATGTTAACATTTGTGAATCTAGGCAAAAGGTATATAAAGTTCATGACATTATATTTTTCTATTAAGTTGGAAAATTTTTCCAAATAAAACATTTGTGTAAAACATTACATAAATAGAGAAGAAGAGAGCAGGAGATATGTATAAGACAACAAGGTGATTGCAAGATGGATTTGTTATTGAAGGCACCATCCCCTTCCATGAAAGGTCACTGGCTCGGATCACATTTCACTTGGGGGTGCTTGGCTAAGCTCCCATTTTGGTGCAGTCTCCAAGGGTATGACTGTCAATCACTGTGCTTTCACTAAACATAGACTGCTGATTTTGTGTGGCCTTAATATTTTTGAATTTATTCTTTTTTTTTTTTTTTTAGTAGCACTCTTATGCTGCCTACCAATCAGGAAAAATCTGTTGAAAAAAAGTTTAGGAAGGCAGCAAGACATCTTCAAAAAGTATATATACATGGCTTAAATATTTCTGTTCTCTTGAAACTTTATGTGTACTTTCTTTGAGTGGGTGCTTGCCAGTTGGAGTTGCACATTGTCTTTCCTACATCAAGCACACTCACACAACCCATACATCACCAATTATTTCCAGATTCGGTTTCCTTAAAGTTGAAAGTGTCTTTCTCCTAGATGTTTACTTCTTTTCAATCATTTACAGGTATCTCGCCCACTAATTTCATATAGACTTTTAAAGCACTTGACTTTCTTGAATTCCTCCAAAGCACTCAACTTATTTTTCATCAAGAAAACTCTCTTTCCTTAAAGGTATCATCAGTTTATGTAATATTTAATTAAATTCTATAAGTACAATCTAAAGACAACTAGATGGAAGAAGTTCAGAAGCAAACACAATTGGCTCTTGGAAACACACGGGCACACAGCTAACTGAAGGAGCAGAAGCACAAAGGCATGATGCTGAGCGGCCAACTGACTATGTGTATTCAGGGTGTCCCAAGCTGCCATCACCATGTATTAAAAGAGAAGAAATGGAAGACCATCGGTTAATTCCATAAGGAGTTGGGTGTCAGTGAAGTGCTTCCTCCTTAGGAGATCTTCAATATTTACTTATTTTCAACAAACAGAAGATTTGTTATTCTGCGAGGGTAAAAACATCTCTTCTGGTGATGAAAATTAATTCTCTCTGAAGTTTACCGCCTACACCAGAGAAACTAAAATAAGGACTGGTGGTTTGGTTAACATAGAGCAACTGAGTGCCTACTCCCCGCCAGGAGCTATTCTGGCGGGGGGTGGGGGGTGGGCACAGGTTTCCTCTCCTTTCCGCAGCCGCCATCTTAGTGGCTCTAGTGCTGGGGCAGCTGGGTCCCCCTTCTTTACCCCACTAGAGTCTGCAAAAAATGTCTGCTTGACTCTCTAAGTAAGGAATTAATTCAAGGCTGTCCTTTTTCTCTTCTGAGAGACGAGAAGGATGAAAACGTGGGAGTTTTTTACCCTGTGTCGAGTCAAATGATGTTATCATTTGCCACATGTACAACATGTTGTTTATGGTACAGTCAATTGATCATGACGCCTGAAACCAAGTGATAGATGGGCCGTGGCTGTAGCAGCAGCACAGAAACAAGGAAAAATCGCCATAATTAACATACGGAGGCACACTGATGCAATTTTGTGTCTTCCTTTATTTAAACAACTTTCTAAATTTAAGATGATTCCTTTAATTAATCATAGAGTGAAGGCTTTTTAGTTTCCAGTATTTATCTCTGCCTTCAAATCACTTAAAAAAGACCGCTGCGGCTGTTAGTAGCAAGAAGTGGGGAGGCGACGGGGAGGATTAAAACCTGTGTCAGAGAACACAGCCATAGGTGGGCCACCCTCCCTCTGCGTACACACACCGGAGGACCTCTGGGCTCCAGGCGTAAGAGCATCCTTAAGAATGGCTCTTCCTTCCTCTCCGTGAATTAAATCCTACACTTTGCTAAACGCTCAAATCAAGTCTCCCTTCCTCTGAGCAATTTTCTGCCCCTACTCCTGTCTCATGGAAACATAAAAGTGCATTTCATGAATACTCTTCAGCAATGGCAGAGGTCAAAATCTTATTTTATCAATGAGTAAACCAAGACTGGGAGAGAATGAATTAATAGCACAGACACTATCATGTGGTAGAACCAAAGCAAAACCCAAAGTCTCCTGTGTCCCAGCTAAGGGCTCATTCCAGGAGACCATGCTCTCCTTCTTATCACGTGAGTCCTTATTCATTCAGACTCTGCGTTAACTGCCCTGAACTTGCTTGCCATCAGAATGCCTCTGCTTCAGGTATGTGGCACGTGACCACCCAGTTAGCATGCAGGTTCCTTGAGGGCAAGGACGGTGCCTTTCATGTCCTCTGCATGCACTTAGTGAGGAGTCACTGATTTAAGGACGGGTGGGTTTAATGAGCTAAATCTCAGATCAGACTGCGTCGGAGGCTTCCTCCCAAGAACCCGCGGGTCCCCCCACTAATCTCACACAGCACATGTCTTCTGATTGCATTTCCAGGCCCCCCCTGTGCTTTTGATTAACTTCTGTATTTTTCAGCCGTTGTATTGCCAAAGCATCCATTTTGTTTCCCCAGGTGGGATATAGAACTGTAGGTAACAGGCAGTTAATAAGCTTAACAGGTAGGGACAGAGGCTCATTAATGGTTGCTCTGTGATTTGTGGCCGGTCCCCCCAGCACCTAAATCTTGAAATAAATATATTCAGAGACTCCGCTATCCCAGAAGAGGACATGGATCATTTTTCTTTCATTAACAATGGAGCCGCTACAGCAACATTTTTATTTATACGCACATTTCCAAGCCTAAAAGCTTGTCCCTTTAAACCTGCTTGCACTAAATTTTGATCAGCCCTTGATGAAAGAAGACTTATGGATCGGAGACAACCTGGTAACCATCTGTGCCCAATGCATATTAAAGGAAATGTAAATTCACAAAAGGCTCCCCAGCATATATCAGTTTATCCACCCAGGGAAGACAGAGGATGATTACATAATCTGGGACCAAATCTCCAGATTCCAAAGGGCCATGTTAATGAAGAACTTAAAGCAGAGGGGTGTCTTCAAAAAAAAGAAATTTCTAGATAAAAGGTGGATCCAACTTTCCCCTCTCTCTCTGGTTATCTATCTGATGTGCGAGGCACTTTGGAGGTCTGCGTCCAACCATAAGACCACATGCACAACACACAAACACACATATAAATACACATCTCTGAGCCCTAGTGAATGAGGGTCCAGGCAGGCATATGTTATGACCACCCTCTAGTACCACACCCCTTCCTTCTCCCTCCCTTGTCCCACTACCCTATGACCATAGCCTCGGAGCTGCTCTGGCCCCAGATTGCTAGGTATACAGTATGATGCAAACTGAGGCAATCATCACATCCCTCTCTCCCAACCCTTTTACCTGCACGGACTTAATCTAAACTAATCAGATTCCTTTCTGTGACTTTGGAATTGGCACTGAGAGGCCTGGCTCAACTGTTCAGCAGAACTGAGGGTTTTGCAAAACTGGGAGCTAAGAGGTGGCCCTCTTCCGCCACGTGCTCAAGAAATAGCAAACACCGGTGCAGTGAGAGAAAAAATGAAGCAGAAGCACAGTGGCAGGTGGAGAGCCAGAGCCTGGCAAGTCCCGGAGTGAAACAAAGAGAGAAAGAAATTGTGCTGCTTTCTGAGCATTTTCCAGGTGCTGGTCCTGGCCTGCCCTGGGCCTCAGCCTAGCCACATGTTCTTCCCTTTGGTTTCAGGCAAGAGCCCCATTCTCTTAGCATCAGTCCACCATTCTGCCTGGTTTGTGTGCAATCACAAAGAGCCTTTGAGGAAGACCCCTGGCCAAGTGAGGGCAGGGCCCAGTCCAGACTTCAGGGCCATGCTGGGCTGGGAACCTGCCCACCGCCTGGCCTGACCAATGCCTGGCCCGTTTCAGAGCCAGATCCTCTTGCTGCCTCTGAAAGAATCTCTTCAACGCTCTCTTTGCCAGAAGCATGCGGAGCTAGAAGACAGGCACCAGGGCTGAAGGAGACAGCCTCTGGCAGAAGTGGGAGCAAAACCAGAGATGGCTGTTGACAACAGCCTCACTCCCTAGCTGGTCTCAAACTGTAACTTACTGCAGATCCCCTGAAGTGTCCCTGAGTTCTGCCCTGGGGTCAGGGACAAGGAAGCAAGCCCAAGTCCCTACCATGGGCAGGCGCTCACGCCTGGTCACACCAGGCTTCAGCGCCAGGGGCTAGAACACAACCCCCCTGCCGCAAAGCCACAAGGAAAGAGAGGTGGGTAACTCCCTTGCTCTCCACCACCTTGAAGGCCTATTGTTTCTTTCAAAGGTATTTTATTCACTATTCTAATTTTATTAAAAGCTCAATACCCAACCTGGTCAAAGTTGTGTCTTTCCTTCGTTCTAACACATATTCTAGGATATGATCACTGAACTTAAACCTCCCCAAGCAAAGCCAAAGCATGTCCACTCCCGGATTTCTCTGAGACACCCCATCGCCCATCTGCCCCATCTCCCCCACCCCCCCTTCTTTGATAAGCCTCCCCATTCATTCTGCAGACTGCCTGAGCCAGAGGGAATGATTCAGTCCCACCTGGGACACCTTATCCTTGGAGTGCTAAATACAAGTTAAGACTCGTGACTCTTTTCAGCTCTAATCACAGACTAATTTCTCTGATAAAGCCACTCCAGATTTCTATTCAGCTCAGACCCTTGGCATCAGGCCTTGGAGCTGTTCTGGGCCCTGGCTGCAGGGCAGATCCTGTGATCCCAGCTCAGGCAGTCACTATATCCCTCCCCCTCCAGACCTTTTTACCTGCTTTGTTTTGATTATCTTAAAATCCTGCCAAACCCATTAGGGCTAATGCTTAGCTGAAAGCAGCCACGACCTCCTGTCAGAGCTTGGCACTGCAGAGCCATCCGTGACTAGGAGGAAGCTCCTGATCTTCTCTGAAAGGGGCCAGCAGCCTTTGCTTCCAAAGGGAGGAAGGTGGGAAGCAACAGTGGAAAAGGCACCTCCCGCCCAAACCGCTGAAGCCAAAGGCTCCCCTCCCCCAACAGCTCAGGCCTCCGTGGGAAGGACAGAAGCAGCTGCAGAACCAACAGCAGCCTCCTGATTCAGAAAGTCCCACAAGCAGCTCTCTGAGTTTGTAATCAAAACAAAAGCACACCTGTGTTTTGGCAAGCTTCAGAGGGGTTAGGAGCGGGAGCAAGAGCAAGGTGGTGAAGAGAGCAGTGCTTTGAGCCTACGGCTGCACAGATACACCACAGCAATATGGCACCATGGTGCTTGGTGACCTTGAGGGGTCACCCAACGGACCCTTGACAGGCGGCAGATTCACAGTTGATTTACCTGCAACGAGGGTGCCCTCAGGAACTCGGCGCCCAGTCAAAGACCCTCACAGCCTGTCCTTCCGTGGCTTAGTGTTGTTCCACTTTAACATTGAACAAAAGCTTCTGTAAGCCTCCCCTTCGTTCTTGGCTCGAGAATGTCCTTCCCTCCCCCTACTCAAATCTGGCACATTCTCTAAGACCAAGCTTTAGTTACTTTTTCTCAAAGCCTGTCTTGGCTACCTACTGGAGCCTTCAAGTGTCCTCCTACAGCCCTTTCAGATGGCTGCACACAATTTTGCAGACATTTTATACTCCTTTGTATTGTTCTCCATTATTATGTCTGTGTTATCGCTGTATCCCTCCGTATTATAAGCTCCTAGAGCCCAAATCATTTCAGCACACTCTTGGATTTCCATGACTGATTAGAAAGAAAAATAAATAAAACAGCGACAATACACATCCCAGGGAATGGTTTCACACTCCTTACCATTCATACTCTGAGTCAAGAGAACACAGCACTCTGTCATTTCCAAAGGTCACAAAAAGGTCACGTGACCTTGGTCAGCCGACGGAGGTCTGGCAAGCCTTGTCCATATGGATGTCCCTGCTGTCTATTTCTGTGTAATCCTCCCCTCAGTGAGGGAGTCAGTGGTACAAACAGTGGTGCCTTCCAATCCATAATTGCAGCATCTTTCTTTAGTCCCAACCGTGGAGTAGCTCTGGGTCTCCCGTTTTGGCATCCAAAGGCCTTATCTGGCTCCTTCCAACTGCAAGAAAGGGTAACAGGACCACGAGCCTCCTGCAGCTGCGGGGATGGGCCACAGGAAGCTGGTAATCACTGGAAATGATCACAAGGACTCTTCCTGTTTGCTTCACCTTGAGTGTCCTTGGAGGGCCAGGCTCTGTTGAGAGAGAGTTGGGGAAATTGGAAATGAGGCTTTGAAATGAAATTCTGAGTAGAGCTAGCTGAGTAGACCCTCACAGATAAAAAGCCCTAAACAACAGAAAGACAGCACGCCCCACCCCCACCTCACTCTCCAGGACCCACACAGTCATGCCTGGCTGTGGCCTGTCAACAGTCCCACCTTCCACCTGCCCTAGGAAGCAAGGCACAGGGACCCTCCTGAGCCTCGGACACACTGATCACTCGCAGGGGTTGAGGAGGAAAAGAAAGAAAGAAAATCCATTCAAAGTCAGATTCTAGCAGAGTCCAAATAAGAGGACTTAGATTTTTTTAAAAGTAAATCTAGAAGGACCTAGGACCTCAGTCATTGGCTAATTTCCCCGTACTCAATCCATGTGGACAATATATGTTTAGGCTCAAGTGTTTCTAGATTGGGGTATGAAGTGAGGAAATATTATATCTTTTATTTCACCCTGAGGAGGACAAACCAATTCCCAGGGGCAGCATTGTTGGGGAAGAGGAACATAGCATTAAAAAAAAAAAGAGAGAGAGAGACAGAAAAAAATAGAAATGAACACATCCAAAAATGCCTCTAAGACTTCAGTAATATCTTTGTGTGTACCTTTGACAGAGCTCTTGGCTCTAAGAGGCCTAGCCAGGCCTCTTTGACTCTGGCCTTCTTTTTCCTAGAAATGCCCTGTTATCTGCTCACCGCCTCCCGCACATACCACACTCCGAGACTTCTGCACACCATTCGGCTCCTCACCACTCACACACCAGCCTAGCAGCTCCACGGCTGTCAAGAGAATTGCCTGTTATCAGGCTTATGTGAGATTAAATTTAGTCATTATCTTGGAAGAGAGTTATCTCATGTTGACAAAATCCCTCAGAATTCACTGTAGAGAACTTTAATTTCCACATTCAAATGAGATTTGAATTTGATCAGGCATCAATTAAACACTGTGCATTACTCAGTGACCTAACTTCTGAAGAAGAGGCACCGCCTGCTCTCTGCTCATTCAGCTCCAGGGTTTTGTTTCCTCCTAAAACCATCCTCGGAGGCTATAGGTCAGAATCGGAAATAATGGGCAAGCCATGTGCAATACTACATGTGGGTTTGATTGCTGCTTTTAAAAAGAGCCTCAGCATTCTCAATTATAGGCTCACTTTCGTCGGTCAACTCAGTCCCCACGGGGACAGCACCACGCGGCATTTAAGAGCAACCCGGCAGGCCTGAGTCCAGTTCTGACTCCATCACATCTAGCTGTGTCAAACCAGGCGCGACAACGAACCTCTCCAAGCTCAGGTTCCTCATCTGTCCCCTGGGAAATAACAATGACGTAACAAATGCAACAAGCTTAGTACAAGGCCAGACATAGAAGAAGCGCTCGATAAACAACAGCTGCCACTTATCCGTATTCATCATTTTCTACATTTAATTATTTATTTATTCAATTGTCGGATAGTTGTGGAGCACCTACCAAGCCATGTGGAAGATGCTGGGGACAGAGAAATGAAAGCATGTGGCCTCTGCTCTCAAAGAGCTTATGGTTTGGGGGTGAGACATATTTCTTAGCAAGTTTATGAGATTGTGTGTACAAAGGGTTAGGAGAATATTGGAGCAGGGGCATCCAAATTTGGCTGAATAAATCAAGAAAGGCTTTATGGAGGAGGTAGCTGTTGAGTTCAGATCCAAGAGATCAGTGTGTGTTGGGGACACAAAGGCAGGGAGAAGATAAGGCCCCACTCTAACTTATTTGTACCCAGAGCGAAGACCTGCTGTGATGGTTAATTTTATGTCTCAACCTGCCTGAGCCACAAGATGTCCAGGTACCTGGTTAAGTATCATCTCTGGATGTGTCTGTGAAGCTGTTTCCAGAACAGATGAGCATTTCAACTGGTAGACTGGGTAAGGCAGATTGCCCTCCCCACAGAGGGTGTTCATCAACCAACCCACTAAAGACCCAAATAGAACAAAAAGCAGAAAGAAGTTGAATTGCTCTCTCCACCTGACTGCTGAGCCGAGACATCAGTCTTCTCACACTGGAACTTATACCATCAGGTGTTCCTGGTTCTCAGACCTTTGGCCTCAGCCTGGAATTTACACTACTGGTTTTCCTGGAATTCCCGCTTGCAGACAGCACATGGTGAAATTTCTTAGCCTCCATAATCATGGGAAACCAATTCTTCTTTGGAAATCGTATATATATTTATTAAACATAAACATAAATATATATATGTTCTGTTTGTCTGGAGAACCATATCTGCACAGAGCAGATGCTCAATAAATGTTACCTGAAAGACAAATTAATGAATGGAACATTATAGGATTATTGTCTTATTTTCAGGAATCAGATCAAATTTTGATGGAGAAAGGATTAATAAGGAGGAAATGGAAGTTCCCACATGAATCTGCTCCAAAGCCTTCTTATTTTCCCCTGGAAAAACCCCAAGACCCATTGGATCATCTCATACATGTTAGATCACAGGACATACCCAAACACACTTTTCTAGGTCTGTGACTATCCCATAATTAGTTTATACTCAGGCGACATTGGCTCTTGCTGAACATCATCATTTTCACCTCCCAAAGCAGGGGGCACTTACTGTAGAGTTTGGCTATGAATCTCTATCTCTGGTAGAACCACTCAGCACTTTTCAAAACAAAGAATTTAAACATATGGTTCAGGAATTCAGAAGAGCTAGAGCCAGTCCTCAACTCTGTAAGCATATCTGATGTGGGAGCAAAAGAAGGGCTGGGCTGGTGGGTGGGGAATGGAGGACATCTGTGAGGAAAGGCTTCTGCCAGGTTCTTCTAGGGAAAGGGAACTAGGATGGACGCAGGTACTTCCCCTAATCCTCTAGGCATTGCATTTTTTTTAGTAATCATTTTGCTTTCCCCTACACATGCACATCCTTATGGGTAGAAGCATTATCTAAATGTATATTCAATACTTGGTTTATTGTTGACACTCAAATATTGAACAATGGTGAAAACTGTGCACATATAAGCAGCATTTAGTTGGCTAATAAAGGTGAAATAAACATACCACATACCAGAAGAAGTCTCGTGAGGTGCCAGTCGTGGGGATTCATCCATATACTCCCTGGCTGTTCAAGATCACACAGTAAATACAGTACACCAGAAGGCATGAACCACATGTTCTCCATATTCACTGTTTTTGGTAGGCACTAAAAGTAACTTCAGGATCTAGGTGAAAGGGCAGGGTAACATGGCTGCATAACCCGTTAATTATGGGGTGGGGGGGAAGAGCAAGAATGCCTTGCTCAGTGGAGTGTCCCATGAAGGGTTTGTGAAGAGCTCTTTCCCAGGGAAAGAGCAATTTGGATGCTGTTCCCATTGATTCTCTTTCGCGTTTTTTTCTAAGCTCTTCCGTGAAGAGGATTCTGAACAGAAATTAACCTCCAAGGGAAAAGTAGCAGCATCGATAATAAATTTTTTGTAACTCCATTTGTAGCTCCATCCTTCGTCTGACCTTGGGCATGAGTTAGGAGAGAGTTCCAGACAGAAGAAATGCATTTTGAAAGCTGGAGAGTCCTTTGTTGCTCACTTGAAAGAGTTAAGTCTGGGTCTCTCAGGCCGAACAGACTTCCCTGCCTATGCTCCATTAAAACAATCGGGCTGCTTCTCTCTGTGAAATGACCATTTTTGTCACTCGGTGAGACTCCTTTTTCCTCAGAAAGGTCTCCTTGGCAATGTTAGCACGCACGTGAACTCTCATTCTCACGTGTTGGTCAAGACCACGCTTGTTAATTAGATTCCATGGTGACTTGGATGCATGGTCAAAATCACTTTGCATTTGTCTCATTAACAACTTCACACTTAGAGTCAGGCTTCCTGTGAGTCTCAGCTGCCTGGGGAGGGTGATGTGGGAAGAACCAGAAAGGGCCCACCACCCTTGGCCAAAGATATCTGCACTGCCCAGGAGCTATGGGACCAGAAATTTTGCCATTTTCAATCTGTTTTTGCAGAGTTAGCATAACCTTCCCAAGGATTTCTATATTTTGTATTCAGCAAATATATATTAAGCATCTTTCATGCACGGGCCTTGTGGGAGACACAGCAATACAGTAGCCTGCACAACATAGAGTCTGTATGGAAGATGGATATAGATCCATAACCATAATCTAGGATAAAAAGTATAAAGGTCTTAAGAGAGTTTCAGATAAAATGCTATGGGAATTCAAAAGAGGAAGTTATTGATCACTTCTGACTCAGAGGATCTTTTGGCATTTGAGCTGAGCCTTATAGGGTGGGTATGATTTGGACCTAACTGGAAGCCATTCTAGAAGCACTGAAATTTATGAGCTTTTTCCCTATTTTTTAACAGTAAATATTTAAAAATAAATAAGTAATTTTGTTCCCCAAATTCATTTTCTCTGTGGCAAGAGAGGTCTGGGACTGGCAACCATTTCATCAGGTACCCCACCAAGCATTTCAAATAAAAGGGCACCAAATCAGTGGGAAAACACAAGCTAGACCAGTGAACTTTCTGGATTCACATTTTTACTTGTACTAAGCGAAACTTGGATATAAGCGATAGAAACAGATGTTTCTCATTAATGTCTTTGGGGGTTTATGACCAATGGAGATATGTTCAAACCTTATCCCAAAGTAGCAGGGGGCCCAAAACCCTGACAATGGCTGAGTGTGGGGGCTTGGGAAGGGACTGTCCTCAGGCTGGGAGTATATGTAGGAAAGGTGGACTAGCTCTGGCCAAGTGTCCAGCTTTCTAGGGCTGTCAGTCCAAAGACAGAAGGTGTGATGTCACAGAGAATCTGGGGCACAAGGTCAAATCTGGCAGTTCCATGAGATAATTAGACTACTCACACAGCCTTTTTTTTGTTTAATCTTTTTTTTTTTTTTAATTTCTGGTGATGGTAAAATATATGTAACATGAAATTTATCATCTTAATTATTTTTAAGTGTATAATAGTGTTAAGCTCATTCACATTGTTGTATAACCAGTCTCCAGAACTCTATTCATCTTGCAAAATCTTAACTTTATATCCATTAAGCAACGACTCTCCATTGGAGTTGTACAATATTTGTCCATTTCGTGACTGGCTTATTTCACTTAGCATAATGTCCCCAAGTTTCATCCATGCTGTAGCTTATGTTAGAATTTCCCTACTTTTCAAGGCTGAGTAATATTCCATTGTAGGTAGAAAATGCAGGCAGTGTTTTCACAAAAGTAAATGTACAGTGATTTGAAATACAATAAATGAAGGCAATGCATGGCCTTCCAATAAAAAATATTTGAAGACTGAAAAAAAAAAAAAAAAAAAAATATTCCATTGTAGGTATATACCTCATTTTATTTATCCATCCATTCATTGATGGACACTTGGGTTGCATCTACTTTTTGGCTATTGTGAATATTGCTGCAATTAATGTGGGTGTGTAGACTGTTTTTCAAGATCCTGCTTACAACTATTTTGGATAAATATCCATAAGTGAAATTATTAAATCATATAGTAATTCTATTTTTAATTTTTTGAGGGATGACCATACTGCTTTCCATAGCAACTGTGCCATTTGACCTTGCCATCAGTAGTGCACAAGGGTTCCAGTTTCTCCATATCCTGCCAACACTTGCTATTTTTTGATTTTTTGAAAGTAGCTATCCTCATAGGTATGAGGTGACATAGGGACTTATAAAATTGTGCCCAATGGACAAGCCTGCTCATGCAGGGAGGGAGCTCTTAGAAGTGGAAGTTGGTGCAATGTCCCTTAGCAAGCCTACAAAGTAAGGCAGAAGGGAGGCTCCCCAGGGAAGTGCTGCCTACATGGATAAGATGGACTGGGCCTGCTCCGAAGCTCCTGAGATATGCATGTGCCACCACCACCATGCCTAACCCTTTCTCTCAGGCCTGATATCCAAGCAGAGAGCAGTGCCACAGTCACTGTCAAAGGAATCCCAACTAATGGGAGGCAATGCGAGAGACTGAAGGTAGAGCTGGTTCTATCCTGAGTCTAAAACATTCTTTAGGTCATAGAACAGAAACTTTTTCTGTGATATTGCATAATACAATTAGCCTATCATATTACATAACAAATTCTTGGAGGGAGGAGGGTACTGAATATTTGCTAGAACACTGATGTGGGTGTTTTGGGGAACCATCTGTTATTGAACTGCTTTGCTGGCCCATTCAGAGAAATCCCCAAGATTCCAAGTAAAAGCTTCAACTAACTGAAGCATGACTCCTTGGAATGTAGCTGGGCTCCTTTCTTGCTGGCATCTCTAACCCTGAGATCACACTGAAATTTCCCCCAAAGGTCACATTTTCTGTTAAATAGCTCACCATCTCTCAGCCAACTTGAACTCTGTCTACCCATGGCCACAATGTCCAGATGCTAGGATCCATCAGTGTAATCTGAAAACATAAGCATCCAAGCAATTCTTCCCCTGGTTCATAATGATATTTTGGGATACAATCTGCTATTTAAAACAGCTGTTGTTGATTTACTTGGGACACATGCTGATTTTACGTCAAACAGAATGTCATGCAAACTCCTCCAAGGAGTCCTGGGGGGGGGGGGGGGAAGAAGAGCATAGAAGATAAGAACAGCATTTCTAAACGTTTGCCTACATTCAAAATTCTCCTGTATAAAATTTTTCAGACACTCTTGGAAATAATGTGTCTATCTAACTGATTTCAGATTTCCTATTTCATCATCCATGCTCCTATGCTGATGTGAGCAAAAGAGAAAAAGGGGAAATTTTCCCTATTGACAGTGAAGCACTAGTTACACTGAGGAAGCCTTTGATAAATACTGAAATAATAATGAAAAACCAAAAAAGACAATTCTTTATTTTCAAGGAGGCACCTTACCTCCTCAAATCTTCTCTCTTCTGTGTAACCTTCCTTTTGTCCCCTAATCTCAACCAATTTCCATTATCTTTATCTTTCTGAAATTAAACCAAATTTCCTTAGTTTAATGAAGATTTGTTATGTACATAGGTTTATCGAGGACAAAGAACACATCAGAGTGTGAGCACTTTGACGACACAGAATGGATCTTTTAGCTTCCAGTCACAAAGCTTGGAAGATGTAGGCTCTTCATAAATGATCAGTTAAGTTAAATGAAGCATGTGGTTAGTACTCCAGAAAGAGATATCTGAGGGACACCCCAGTAGAAGTTTGTTTCTCCTTCACCACCATGTCCTCTTTTCTGCAGACTGCTATCTGCTCCTTTGGCTCAGTCCCATTATCACCTCTCCTGTCCTGCCATTGGCCTTCACTAGCCTCCCACCTTCCAGCAACCAGACCTCTTTGCTCTGCCTCAAGCTATCATATCCATCTGTGCACCAGGCCCTCAGTTCTGCTTTCTTTGCTATGCTGGGACCAAGCCTCAACATGGCTTACTCTTTTGTCAGCTCACTCTCCTCTATTCTAAAGTCTAATTGCTTCAACCTGCATCCCCATACTGACACATCTGTGTTTCAGGAAGATGACCAAAGAAGAAGAACCTAGATTTTTTATAGTTTCATCAAAAAGCCAATTCCAAAGAACATACAAGTGGTCAATTCTGCTTGTGATCTATGTACACTGACATATCTAGAAGTCCTTAGAGAGAAAAAACACAGGAGTTATAAAGAATCAGCCACTAAACAAATACTGCTACTCAACTATTGGAATAAAGAATAACATGTTGGAATTAGCCAATACAGCAGGCATCTTCTGGCTCCATAAAGAAGACCTAGTCTCCTTATGTACCAAAAGTCAAACATAACAAAATAATTTTTAAAGAAATATAAAAGATGTGGTGAATTAACAAAGTGCAAAAAAAATGGCTGTGGAGCATATCTTAGTCTGTTCAGGCTGCTATAACAAAAACCACAGGCTGGGTAGCTTTTAACAACAGAAATTTCTTTCTCATAGCTCTGGGGGCTGGGAAGTCCAAGATCAAGGAGCATGGCCACATTTTGGTGAGGGTCCTCTTCCTGGCTCATAGCCAGGACCTTCTCCTTATGTCCTCACATGTTAGAAGGGGTGAGGGAACTCTGTGGGATCTCTTTAACAAGAGCACTAACTTCATTCATGATGGCTTTACCCTCATGACCTCATCACCTCCCAAAGGCTCTACCTACTAATACCATAATTTGGGAGGGATAGGATTTCAACATATGAATTTGGTGGGTGGGGGGTAGGGCGGCAGGGGGACAGGGGACACAAACATTCATACCATAGCAGAGAACTTACTGTATGCTATGTTCATTCTAGGTACTGAAGATCCAATGGTAAACTAAATCAGGAACTTACATTTATTGGGTAGACAGAGAAAAGCAAGTGACAACAAAAAAGGTGTAACTTCAGATATAATAGATGCTTTGAAGAAAATACGATCAGGTTGAAGGATTGTGGTAAGACAGTGGGGGGCAAGGACTATTTCAGATAGGATGGTCAGGGAGAGATTCTACATGAAAACTCTTGTAAAGATCTGGAAGAAACCCTTCAGACAGAGGGAAGAGAAATTGCAAGTATCCCGTGGAAGACATAAGCCTGGCATATTCCTGGAACTAAGAAAGCTCATGTGACTAAACAGACTATGTAATGGGCACAGAAGTAGGAAATTAGATCAGAGAGGTAGGTAGAAGCCAAATTATATGGGACTTGTTGGCCTGATAAAGAATTTGAATTTTACCATAGATGTGATAGTAATGTGTTAGAGAATTTTGAATGAGAAGTGACAGGATCTGACTTAGGTTTCCAAAAGATCATTGAGACTGTGGTATGGAGATTGGATTTGGAGCAGTCTCAAACTGAAGCAAGACAATCCATTAGGAGGCTTTTGCCCTAAATGAGAGCAGATGGTGAAGCAAAAGAATAATCATCTTGAAATTGAGGAGTAGCTAGATTTGAGATGTAACCTGAAGAGTGGACAGGACTTGCTTATGCATATGATCTAGGAAATGAAGGAAGCAAAAGATTAAAAGGCTACTCCTGTAATTTTGACCTGAATACCTGAGTAGATTTTTTTGGACATGCTGAGTTTGAGAAATGTATTAGACGTTAGAGATGCCAGCAAGGCACCTTGATGTGAGTTTGGAGCTCAGAGGAAGGGCTGGGGCTGGAGACAGGAGACACATAATATTGAAAGCCATGAAACTAGATGCAATCACCTACAGATATAAAGACAGAAATCTGGGACATGAACCCCAGAGCACCCCAGAATAGTGGTCAGAAAGAAAAGGTGGAATCAGCAGAGAAGGCTGAGAAGTAGTTGAGGTTATAGAAGGAATATCAGGCACTTGTGATGGCTAGAAGCCAAGTGAAGAGTGTTTCAAAAACAAGAAGTGAAAATGTATGTCAAATGATGCTGAAAGTTCACAAAAGATGAGGGCTGTCAGGTGACCAGTAGATTTGGTAATAGGGAAGTGATTGATGACTTTGCCATGATGGTTTCAAAGAGTAGTGAGGACAAAACCCAAGGGAATGAGTTAAAAAAGGGACTGAAAATTGATCAAGTAGAAGCAGAGTACAGACAACTCTCTGGGAGTGTTGTGTTGTCAAAGACAGCGATGTAAGTAGGCAGTAGGTGGAGGAAGACGTGAAACTTGGGTTCAAAGAAGTTTTTTGTCCATGTGGTTTGTTTTTGTTTTACGATGAGAAATATTATAAGTGCAAGCCTGTGGGAATCATCTAGTAGAGAGGAGAAAATTGATGGTAGATGCTATGGACTGAATGTTTGTGTCTCCCCAAAAGTCCCATGTTGAAGCCCTATTCCTTAATATGATGGTAGTGGGAGGTGGGCACTTTGAGAGGTGATTAAGTCATGAGGGTGGAGCCCTCATGAATGGGATTAGTGCCCATTTAAGAAGATACATGAGAGAAATTACCTCTCTCTGCCATGTGGGGGTACAGCAAGAAGGAGTCCATCTACAAACCATGAGGCAGGCCCTCAGCAGGAACTGAAGCTGCCAACACCTTGGTCTTGAACTTCCCACCCTCCAGACTCTGAGAAATACATTTCTGCTGTTTAAGCCACCCAGTTTATGATATTTTTGCTATAGCATCCCAAACTGGCTAAGACAATAAGGAATTATTGGAGTTTAAGTGAGAGAGGATAAGCTCCAGTTCCGAAATAGATAGAAGACCTGGTTTTGATAGGACACATTTTTCTACTCCAAGTGCTTTTCTTTCAGAATACATATACGAGCTGCTTCCATTTTTTTCCTCCTTCAATAAAGACAACCCTGTGGGCTATCTATGAAAGACAGGGATTTTTTTTTTCACCTTTCACACAATAGGAAACTGAGACAATATGGTTAAGCAACTTGTCTGAAATCAAACAGCTAATATAAATATCAGAGCCAGGACTCATACACTGAGCTTCTGAGGCCCCATCCCTGGTTCTTTCTGCTTTTCCACACACCGTGTGTGCAGTGGTAGACAACGGAAGTGCTGCTCTCAGGAGGCCAATTCAAAGCCATTGGTTTAGTATCTTTTGGAAATTAAGTAAGGCAAACTTTTGACAAATTCATTCAAAACGAGTGTTTTCCACTTTGATCTGCACCTGTCTTTTCCCTAGCTAGCCTAGCCCAGAGACTCAGAGCTGACAGATGGTCGTTACTCTTACCAAGGGACCACTCCTATCTCTTCTCTTCTGCCAGTCCTTCCAGATGCATTTCCTCTCAAATGACCGTCTTATCAAGGATATAGTTCATTCTGCTAACAAAGAGCCAAGGGACACGCTAGAAACATATTAGACAGCAGAGGGGAGATGGTCTGGAATTATCAATTTGCTGGGCCTCATGCTCAAATGCATAATTAGCAGTTGACAATTGTTCTGAGTTGGGCACAGTCTTATAATGGTCAGATCAAGGCATAGTCCACAGTACTCAAATCTGGCATCGGCAGTTTTCCTCTCCTTAATATAAATTAGGAAGTTGGAAGCTTTCTTTCTCAAACAGCTTTTTCTCTTTCCTTTTTTTTTTTTTCTTTTATATCTCTGCCACTACCTAATTTGCCCTTTAAAAATATGCTTATATTCTTCCAAGGATGAACCAGAGTGAGAGACGAAGAGGATATGAATCTGAAAGGTGGTCTTCACTGTTTTGCCACATCTGCTTGAAATTCCACAGGTGGCACTGAATCCTAGAGATTACCACAATGACTAATGAGTCACACAGCTCCCAGTCTTAAATGCATTTGTGAAAATGTTCAGGAATTCGACCCCAACTTCTCAACATCAAGAACTAGAGGTGTGAGAGCTCCCAGACATCAGCTAGCTCATCTCTTGCCAGGTCTGGATTTTTCCCTTCTGGATAAGATTCTAGCAGATGCTTTAGCTAGTCTTGTTTTAAATATCTTAAATGATGGCACTCCCTCCCCTTCCCGCTGAAATTCTATTTCACAGTCCAGTGGATCTTATCGCCAGACTGTGTTTTCAAGAAAGTTGCCTAAAATTCATCTTTTGTTAATTTCCTTAACATAACTCACATTTACTCACTTTGGCAACTCACCTGTGAGCAGCCTCTCTCCCTCATTGGCAATTAAGCCAGTAAATCTACAAATGAGCGATCACCAGCCAATCGCTTCCCTCTATTCCTTTTTCCCTGCTGGATAAACCCGGCACACGGAGAATCTCAGGGGACTGGCATCCAGTGGCTTTCTCTCCTTTTTCCTCTGTGTCTTCAGTTGTCACCTCATCACTCTCAGTGGTTGCATGGACTGTTCCCATCCACCAGGCTTGGCTGGGGACTCCGTCTCAACACAATGCAGTTGTTCCCCGTATTCCTCCCTGGCTCTGACTCCACGAAGATTCCTAAACCCCGCTCTCACCGATGTAGAGCGGGGACAGTCTGCGGAAGGTGCACACTGCAAAGACAGTCAAAGCGGAAGATGCCACCCATCTCCTTCAAGGAGCTCCGCGCTTCCCACCCCTGCAGTGTCTTGTCCATTCTCGTTGCAGCTCCTCACGGCTCACACTCCCCGAGGCTTTTCTTCTGCGCATCCTCCTCACTAGCCGTGAAGTCCGGCCCTTTTGCTTTTCACGTCCAAATTCCTCTGAAGCTACGTTCCCCCATGCCCTATTTCCTGCCCCCTGACATACGTTATCACACTCATATTTTTCTCCTTTGATGAAGACCAACCTGCGGCCGGTATCCACAGATAGTATTCCTTTTACCTTTTCACGGATCAGGAGACAGACAGAAAACGTGGTCAGGTGACTTGCCTGCGGTCAGGCAGCTAATACCAGTATCAGAGCAGAACTCACACCCTGAGCCCCGATGCCCCGTCCGCGGTTCTTCTTGCTTTTCCACACCACGTGTGTGACAGGGAGAGACCCACAATGGAAATAGGCTTTGCTCTGGATTCCGTCGTTTGTCTAGGAAGGTGCCTCATACCTAAATATACTTATTTTACCTGCCGGGAAGGATCAACTTTGTAACTTCCATTTTATAAGAATTGTGTATCGTGGATGTTGTTTTGATGATTATCAACAAAAGAACGGTTTTCTGCAAAGTTAAATTTTTCCTCCTTTGCACTTAGGCCAAATGTGTCTCACTATCTAGAAATGCTTAAGTACATTATATGATGACTGGAAAGTAATTGAATAGAATTTACATTTTGAATCCAAGAAAACTACATTAGGCTAAGGATTTATAAAGACCATTTTTATTTTGCTCTGTTCTTGCTTGAACTAAACACCCACCCAGCCACAATTAAAAAAAAAAAAAGCTGCTTTTGTCTTCATGAACTGATGTCACTTGAGTTGTTCTGCTTTAGAATCCACAGGACTAGAGCGAAAAACAACAGAAAGAACAAGCAGTAACTGGACAGTGAACAAGTCGGGAGGACGTGACTAACATACCTGCCTACTGCTTACTAAATCGCTTCACATTGCCGCACAATATGAACTATGGTTCGCTTCAATTTCCACACTGTATTTTAAGTTTTTGCTTCACTACTCTGGTTTAATTTCTAAAAAAACACAGGGTTTCACAGTTATAGCCAACTGCTTATCCCAGGCAAATTAAATTAAGCCCCTGGCATGCAACTAAAAGTTTGTTTCGCCTAATTGAGCAGCTAATGGGTATGGATGAATTTGAGGTACAGATAAAAATATTGTTTTCAAAGAGCCTTTCTGATTAGCATGTGCTGAAATGGGCAAAGAAAAATATTTATGCAGTCATTTTTATAAGCATGTTCAAATCCATTGGTTAAGCTCCAGGGAAGATTTCAGAGGGTTCTGTCCTGTCTTTACATGAGGTGATCTGTTCGTTGCTAAAAGAAGGCTAAAACCCTTCACCAAAGACATCTTGACATTCTGCTGTGTCGACGCCCGGCCATCTTTAATAATGCTTGCAGGACGCATGCTCTTCCCATTACTGGCCTGTGCCTTCCCTCAGTGACTGAATGGGTCTCCACTCCGAAGAAACGTCATTGTTTCATCTTATAAATGGCCTCATCTAATAAATGGCCCTATGCCACTGTGCCACAGTGTTAGTGGGATGGAGGAGGGAGGAAACAAATAGTTGGGGAGGTTGCTCTGAAATATTAACGTTCTGGAACTTGTTACATTAGTTCCCTATTGCTTTGCTTGTTTGCTGTTAGAGTATTGAATGTCAGGTCACATGACAATTTCTCCGGAAGAATCTCCTTCTGTGACACTGTGTCCTTTTCAACAACATTAACGACAAAACAAATATGCATTTTATTTTCCACATCTTATAATTATAAAAGAAATGCAAAAAAAAAAAAAAAATCCCACAATGCTTATCCAGTTCACATGCCATTTAAAAGTCAATTAAACAAAACTTTAAAGAGCTATTTTCAACGATAGCTGTCATTCAAATTGCATCTATTATTTGTCTCAAATTCCATCTATTATTCCTGTACATATATGATCTTCTGAGGGTTTTATGTTTGTTTGTTTACTGTAATTTTGGTTTTCTTTTTAGATCTCTTGCCCATTTATAATGAAACAATGGAGGAAATGCTTCAGGTAGAGATTAGCTTATGCCAGACGCACAGAGCAGGTGCCAGAAGCATCATTTCCCGAAAACTGAAGTAAGGTTGTTGTGGGGATAATCCTCCAGGAGATGCATGCCTCAGTGGTCTTCCATGCTTTTGCATCAGTTGGTCCATACGTGAGCCTGTCACATCACATCATGCTAACTGTTTTAAGTACGTCCTTGACCTTCAATGAGTTCTTCCTGGAAGTGTTCTGTCTCCAAGTAATCTGTTTTCCATACCTCTGTCCAGAACTGGTCATCAGAGGCCAAAAAATGACCGTCTTATGACTTGGCTGCTCATTTGCTGAGCTAGGAGCATAGCATCTTAACAGAGACTTTCAAGTTTAAAATTGTTATGAAAGTCAATTGAAATGCATCCCCTCCCCTTACCTCAAATTCCTATGTTAAAGTCCTAATCCCCAGTTCCTCAGAATGTGACCAAATTGGAGATAGGGTCCTGATAGAGGTAATCAAGTTAAAATGAGGACATTAGTGTGGGTCCTAATCCACTATGACTGGTGTCCTTATAAAAAGGAGCAACATGGAGACAGATACATACAGAGGATGATGTGAAGGTACAGGGAGAAGACAGCTATCAACAAGCCAAGGGAAAAAGCCTGGAACAGATCCCTCCTCTACAGTCCTCAGAAGGAACCAATCCTGCTGACATCTTGATTTCTGACTTCTAGCATCCAGAACTATGAGACAATAAATGTCTATTGTTTAAGCCACCCAGTTTGCAGTACTTTGTTATAGCAGCTCTAGCAAACTAATACAGGTACTCATTTCCCATGCTCATTTAATAGATATTGGAGACTGACCAGAAAATGTTTCTGTATCTACCAGTGGAAATTCCTCACTCTGGCTATTGAGCAAACTTTAAACAAGAAATTCTGATTTTTCTACGCTGCTCATCAATCTGCCTCAGATTAAATGCGTTCTTATTCCTGGCTTGAGTAAGAAAATTTTACTTTTGTTTGCCCCTTTACAGTTGTAGAAATTTTCTTCCTACAGACTAATATTAGTCTAGCAACTCATTTCTATCCACTTTGAGATCAAAAGTCCAAACACATTCTCTTGTCGGTGCAAAAGCAACAGATGCTAATTGCACATCATTTTGTTGCTCACTTACTATATCAAAATGCATAGCAAATAGAAACTTCCCTTTATATAACATATATACATGAGCCATATGCACACACACACACATACATACACATCTATATCTATATCTATATATGTATATATAGATATATATATATTCTTCCCCTTTCCACAAATTCTAGCTATGTACCCTGAAGCGGTCCACCCTGGAGGTCATAGGTAGAGCTCTCAGCTGGAATGGAAGGGGAGAAAGGAAGGAATTTAACATGTATTTACCACTATTATAAGTATATAAAGTTAAGAAATATATTGTCCTAATTAATACTCCCAAACCCTGTGAGTTATGTATTGTTACTTTTACAGATAAAACAAAATGAACTCAGAGTGGTAATGATCACTCACATTTGAGTGTTCTGGCCAGAACGGACACCTTCCCATTTCCCTAAGTCTTCATTGCAATCACACCCATGCACACATATGCAGGCTTCCTCCCAAGGTGGAGGGAACTTCCGAAAGATCCGGAAAAGGGCACCATTCGGTCCTCCATGACCATGGCAGTTTCCTCCTTGAAAGTTTCTGTGGCAGGGCCATTAATTGAGGCCAGGAACACCTGGAGGCAGGAGATCTCTTCTCCTTACCTGTCAGGACTTGGTTCCCATGCCATTCATCTCCCAGGCCCAGGGAGTGTTTAATGAAGTTGATTTGGATCAGTGGAGATCGGTGTTTAGGCCATCCTCCAAGACCTCTAAAACGTCCGGGAAGCATGCCCGTTTTTGGCAAGGAGTCCAGTGCTTATTGTGGTTTTATTTTTAAATAAACCTCTCTAACATTTTTTTCATTGCTTATTTTATTGAAAGCTCTTTCAATTATTCAAAACAATTCAGTCAGAATTTACGGAGCACCTATTTTGTGCCAGGCATAGCTGGGGTATAAAAAGATCTGTGAGATACTGCTCTAGGAACTTGAGGAACTAGGAAGATACAGTAAACCCACAAATAATACTAAGAAGCAGAGGTGAGAGCTATAAAGGAGTACACTAAAGAGGTACAGGAATTTAGACAAAAGAGACTTGCTTCTGATTGGAAAAAGTCAGGAAAGACAACATAGATAAGGAGTTAGCATTTGATACGGAGAGCAGTAAGAAGAAGATTCCTAAAAAGAAAAAGAATTGGGGGTTATCAAGGAAGACTCAAAAGGTCACTCTGATGGAGAATGGGAGCAATGGGCAGGCCAGCTGGAGAAGAGGCTGAAGATGTAGGTGAGGTTCAGGTCTTGTCAGGCATTTGACCATGGGAGAGCATCTGGATTTTCTCCTAATTATAGCAGGATCTCTGAAGGGTGTTAAGCTGGGCAGTGGCATGAGGCCAACTGGCATTTTGAAAAGAGAAGTCAAGTCAGAGTCCCATGTGGAGGATGTGCTGGAGCCGGGAGTTGAGCTAGGAGACAATAGCATTAGTCCACTTGTGACAATGTATTTTATATAAGGGTGAAGCTGGGAGATATAAAGGTAGATAAATTTGAGATGTATTTCGGAAAAAGAAACAACAAGAATTTACTAGATGAAGGTGGAGCGGGGCATTTAAGCAGACAGAACAACATAAGCAAAGATTCAGAGGAGAAAAATGGTGGGTCTACTTGGGCTTCAGGGAGACTAGAACAGCATAACTCTTCCTTGCAACAGAGTCGTGGGGCATGAAATAGCATTATCCTCACTCCTTGGTTCCAGCTTTATTTCCTACCCCCCACCTCCACCCTCCACACATGACTCATAAAAATCAAAAAAGTCAAGGTTGCTAGAGATAACAGCCCCCTAAGCAAACACAGAGGTCAATATTCCCCAGGATGTGTAATAGTTGTTACGTGAGATGCCTCTTTAAAAAAAAGTGGAGAGGCTTTGTGGTCAAATAAGTTTCGAAAATGACTTTCATATCCCCTTCCTGGAAAATGACAAAGCACATTAACATGCTAAAGACTTTGAGATGTCCTCCAACACAGAGACCTACTTAGCTTTGTTAACAGTTAACCTATTTTTTTCCAAACTAATAGGGTTTTGGGTTCCTCAGTCCATAGAAGAAGCCTAGGGATACTATGTGACCACTGACCTGGCCTACAAGACCGGCTGCATAATTTGCAGGGCCCAGTGCAAAATGAAAATGCTGGACCCCTTATTCAAATGTCATTAAGAATTTCAAGACAGTGACAACAGAGCACTAACCCAAGTATGGGGCCATTCTAAGCATGGGATTCTGAGGGACTGAACTGAGCTATCACAACCATGAAGTCAGCCTTGAAGACTCATTATCTTCAAGTCACAGAGGGAAAAGCAAAGCCCGAAAAATGAAGTGGCCTCCCCATGATCTCACATTGGGACAATGTGGCACCCGATCTGATCCTGGGCCTTGTGATCATTTACAGCATCCCAGACTGGCTGCTACAAGGTAAACCAGACATTTTGGGGGTGGGTCTTACTGGTACATTTGTAACTGACGTCACTCCCCATTCAGGCACAACACACCATCTCTGGTCTTGACCCTTCTTCAGCAGGCTCTAACCACCCTGAGGGACCAACTCTCACAGTGCTTACCAGTAACTTGCTACTCAAGCTAATTCCACTGCTCTTTCTAGACGTCTCTCTGCTTTATTGCAGCTGGTCATAGAACCTAATTACTACCCTAACAGCAGGGCTGGGGACAAAGTAGAACTTTTAAAAATATCATGAACCGCCTGACCAGAGATGAATAAGAAAGCTAGGTTAGCAGAGGGGAGGAGGAAACCATGATTACCTGACTCTTGCCTTGTTGGTGAGAAAGAAGCAAGTATTTCCTATCCATGTTACATAAAACATTTTAACACAGTGTTTTGTACATAGTAGGTGCACAAAAAAAGAAAGTGTGCTTTCTTCCTTAAAGGTAGGGAAGCTAGAGAAGTCTATGTGGAAACAGAATGAGCAGATGCGAGGAACTCCAGTGCCCTGAGAAACTATGAAGTAGGTGACACCTAGTTCTTCAAGAATAAAACAAAGGAGGACTTTAAAGGAGAGGTTAAGGATGAGCTCTGGACTAGGCCACCCACGTATTTCAGGGACTGGAAGGAGAGGATGCAGGCAAAACATGGGCCTTAAAAAATACACACACACACACACACTCACACACACATACACACACACCCAACAACAACAACAACAACAAAAACAACCAGAGGGGTTTAGAGAGGAAATGAAGGGTATAGAGAGTTTCTACTGTTTTGCCTGCTTTATTAATCAGGGTTCCTCAAAGACACAGAACCGGTTGGATATATCTACAAATATAAAGATATTTATTATGGGGCGCCTGGGTGGCTCAGTCAGTTAAGCAGCTGCATTTGGCTCAGGTCATGATCTCAGGGTCCTGGGATCAAGCCCTGCATCTTTGTCCTCGTCTGCTTCTCCCTCTTCCTCTGTCCCTCCCCCTCCCCCTGCTCATGCTCTCTCTCTCTTTCTTTCTCTCAAATAAATAAATAAAATACATATTTTTTAAAAGATACTTATTACAAGGAATTGGCTCATATTATTATGGAGGTTGTCTAGTCCCAGGATCTGCAGGGTGAGTCTACAAGCTGGAGACCTAGGAGAGCCTATGGGATAGTTCCAGTCTGAGTCTGAAGGGAGAACCAATGGTGTAAGTTCCAATCCAAAGGCCAGCAGGCTCAAGACCCAAAAAGAGGTGACGTTTCAATTTGAGTCTGAAGACAAGGAAAAGCCAATGTCCTAGGTCAAATGTATTGGGATAAAGGGCATGCTCTTTCTCTTGGGGGGAGGTCAGCCTTTTTAAATTCAGACCTGCAACTGATTGGGTGATGCCTACCAACATTAGGGAAAGCAGTTTGCTTTATTCCATCTACTAATTTAAATGTTAATCTCATGCCAAAACACCCTCACAGAAATACCCAAAATAATTTGACCAAATATCTGGGCACCCTGAGACCCAGTCAAGTTGACATAAAATTAACCATTACATCTGCCCAACATCCACTCTTTCCTATTTTAACTCCATGACTCTATTTCCCTTTAGGGAACCACCCTTGTCCACACTCAATCCATGTAGTTGGGCCAGGGCTGATCCCAACCCTAAATTTCCAGGAATGGACAATGAGAGCGTTTCAACCCCCTGGATAGAGTGAGTGATTCTGAGACAGACCACTGAGTCTCACTCAGATTCTGGGACTTGGGCTATAAGCTATTAGGAGAGAGGAAAATAAAATGAAAAGGGAAGTTCTCTTCTGGGGTTAACATGTTGGTAGGCTATAGAGCAAGAACTGCTAAAGACCTGTGGGAAGGACCTACCTAAGATTAATGCCAACACACAAGAACGGAGCTGAGAGGTGAAGAGAGAGAAAGAGAGAGAAACTGAGGCTCGGTGACAGGGTTTGGTTTGAGCCCTGAGACAACTTTCCTTAGACATTTTAGTTGCACGAGTTGCATGAGTTAGTTGCTTTGAGTTTCATTTCATGTGTAAGCTGATTTAAGGTAAGTCCTTTTCTTTTGTAAGCAATGAGTCCTGACAGATGCTGTGAGCACATTATGGGCAGAGAATAAGCGAAGGGAATGGGCCTCCCTTATCTTAGGAGCAGTGAGCAAGTGGCTGGCAGCTCTGCTTCCCAAACGGTCCTTTTGAGCTAAGTTACAGCATCGCTGAAGGCAGTTTGAGTGAGCTGGACTTAGCTTCTGAGGCTGAAGCTAAATCTATCAACTACTAATGTCACACTATTAACTGGAAATGATTCTGTCCCTAAAATTCCATCACTTTGACAATAAAAATCATCTGGTGCCATTTACTATGAGCATATACAGTGTACTGTCAGGGCTGGGATTGGGGACAGTGAGCGAAGAGCTTAAAATCCCATTCCTACTGCGCTGAGTGGTGGGAACAGAATTTGGGACCCTGGATGGTTCCAGGGACAAGTTAGAAGGACAGGCTGGGGCTCCCCTGACATCACAAAGGTGGTGGAATAGGAAGCCCCCGACACTCCACCTTCCACAGCCACAACGATTCACAAAAGCACGTGGCTCAATGCCCTTCATGAGAAGCCCAGAACCCCGGGGAAAGGTTCCCGCGCCCCGGACAAGTGCCAATCCAGCCACATCAGAGCCAGTTGGAAAACAGAGAACACTCTCTCGCCAGAATCCCCACTCCTGGGTCAGAGCCCAGAGCCATATGATGAGGAAGGAACTCCCAGCGCCCACTTTCTCCCTAAGGAGCGAAAGAGTTGGAACACACATCCAGTGTCCCAACTCTGCTGAGTGCCACCCAAGGGTCTGGCTTGTATCTTGCCCCTCGCAGGGAGTTGCTAGTCCCCTGGGATTACAGAGAACAAAGTGGTAGTTTGCACGGGTGTGCGGGCGGGCACGCACCACGGCTCTCCCCTCAGGCTCAGCGCACAGTGAGCAGGCCCTAAACCCCAGCAGCTCCCTGAGGAGGGAGAGAGTCCAATCGCCCATCTAACGTCCCAACTTTTCCTAGTGCTGCCTGAGGAACTGGCTTCAGTCTCGCCTGTCTCGGAGCACCGCTGGGGCCCGACCTACACTAGCCCCTGGGGGCTACAGAGAACAAAGACGGCGATGCGATCTAGCACACAACTAGTCACCACAGCCGCGCCTGCCAACCCAGAACAAACAGGCAGAACCACTCAGATCCCAGCTTCTCTTTGGGGGAGGGAAAGAGCTGGACGGAGTGTTCAACAATCCAACTTTTCTGGGGGCTGCCTGAGGAATTGGCTCCGGTCTCGTCTGCCTCCGAGTACTGACAGGACCCGGCACACACTGGATGCCTGGGGGCTGCTAAGAACAAAGAAAACAGGTTGGATAAGCACTAAGCTTTGAGAGGGCTCCAGAATCTCTGACTGGACATATCGCTGAGTGCCTTCTTCTTCTTTTTTTGTTTATATTTTATTTATGTATTTGAGAGAGAGAGAGAGAGAGCATGAGCAGGGGGAGGGGGGAGACGGAGAGGGAGAAGCAGACTCCCCGCTGAGCAGGGAGCCTGATGCTGGCTCGATCCTGGGACTCCAGGACCATGACCTGAGCAGAAGGCAGACGCTTAACTGACTGAGCCACCCAGGCGCCCCTGAGGGTCTTCTCCTTTACAGTCCATGAAGACTGGGACAAGTGGCTATTTTATAAAATGCACAGAACCAACATAGAGAGTCAAGGAAAATAAAGAGACAGGGAAATATGTTCTCCCCTCTGTTCCCCCCCCCACAAAAGGAACAAGATAAATCTCCAGAAACTGATCATAATCAGATGAGATATATGATTTACCTAATAGAGAATTCAAAATAACCATGATAATGATGGTTCCTGAGGTCAGGAGAACAATGCATGTACAAAGTGAAAATGTCAACAAACAGAAAAGATGTTTTTTAAGTATCAAATAACAATCAGGTTGCTGAAGATAACTGAACTGAAAATACACTAGCCAGACGAAGACAAAGACACCTCAAGAAAAGAGAACTACAAGCCAATATCCCTGATGAACATAGATACAAAAATCCTCTATAAAATCCTAGCAAACCAAATTCAACAGCATATTAAAGGGATCATACACCATGACCAAGTGGTATTTATCCCTGGGATGCAAAGATGTTTCAGCATATGAAAATCAATTAATGTGACATACTTCATTAACAGGATGAGGGATAAAAATCACATGATCATCTCAATAGATGCAGAAAAGGTGTTTGATAAAATCCAACTCCGTTTCATGATAGAAATGCTCAATAAACTAGGTATAGAAGAAATGTACCTCAACATAATAAAAGCCATACATGAAAAACCCATAGCTAACATCATACTCAAAGGTGAAAACCAGAAAGCTTTTCCACTAATACCAAGAACATGCAAAGAGGCCCGCTCTTGCCACTTCTATTCCACACAGTCCTGGAAGTCCTAGACAGAGAAATTAGGCAGGAAAGAGAAATAAAAGCACGCAAATCAGAAAGAAAAAAGTAAAAATGTCCCTGTTTGCGAACGGCATGATCTTATATATAAGAAATCTTGAAGACATCACACAAAAAAATATTAAAACTAATAAACAAATACAGTAAAGTTGCAGCATACAAAAATCAATATACAAAAATCAGTTGCCTTTCTATACGATAATAACAAACTACCTGGAAAAGAGATCAGGAAAAACAATTTCATTCACAATAGCATCAAAAGTATAAAATAAGTCAGTGCTAACTTCAACCAGTGTTGATTTCAAAGTCCTCTCCTTCCCCTCTCTCCTTTCCCTCCCTTTTCCTTCCTTCTTTCTTTTCTTTTCTTTTTTTTTTTATAATTTTCGAGCCCTCTACTGTTCCAAGCACTATGCCAGTCACAAAGGTTAGGAAAACAAGCACTGAAGCAGTTTACAGACGGTGTTTGGAAAGGTCCTGGTGGGGGGTGGGGGGTTGGGGGTGGGGTGGAGCAAAGCGTGTATCACTGTTAGAGTACTGTACCTGACTCCTGAATTTACCTTATTTTTAAATTTTTTCATTCTATTGTGCTATATTACATTTGTCTAAAATATTTGAAAGCCTTTGGTAATGAAGGTGCATAAATAAATTATGTACATATATCTCTTCATAATTTTTTTAGTTCTTTAAAATAAATAATGGTTTTTAAAAATGAAAATTCAAGCATAGACAGTAATTCTTTTAAGGTAATCCTATGACTCTTGTTTCAATAAACAAAGTGGTATGTATTGCTTCGAGGAAATATAGGTACATCGATAGGACAAAACAGATTGCCATGAAACCAATACTTGGTTTGTATATATAATATTTCGTGTTTGTATATGTAATGATTTAGTGTAAGAGGAAAGTAGTATCATATCTTATGGGGGAAAGAATGAATATTCAATAAACAGTGCTGGAGTAACTACAGCATTATTTTGAAGAAAAAAAATTACCTTAATCAAATAAAACTTCTAATGGCTTAGAGTCAAATGTTAAAAATTAGCCTCAAACAAATGAGAAGAAAAATATTTAATCCTTATCAGATCTGGATGGGATGTTTGGAATGTCTTTTAAAGAATTAACCAATGTAAGAATTAAAATAGAAAAGGGTAGTAGAATTGGTCATAAAATGGAAAACATTTCTATACAAAAAAAAACAAGAAGCCAACTCTCAATTGGTAAACAATATACTGAATGCTATTATTTGATATGAAATATGCTAGTTCAATACATAACTTCTTTAACATAAAGAAGTTAAAGGAAAAACTTAAGATAAGCACTATCGTGATTATAACCGTGGGCCAAGGGCTGTAAGAAACTAGAAAAACAAAAATCATAAAGGGCCCTTAAGGACAATCTCTCAATGCTTTTTTTCAAGGAGCATATACGTGCAGTAATCTACTCAGGTCAACTCAGTTTTTAGGATTTTCCCTAAGGAAATAGTCTGTGGTGAGTCAGAGAGTCGTGTTATCAGGATTTAGATGGAGTCTCATGCAGAACGGTGAAACACTGCATGTGTCCTCAATGTCTGACAATAAAGGAGTAATCAAATAAATTTCAAAGATAATGTAATAAAATGGGGGAAGGGTTCATAAAACTACTTAAAAAATAGCTTTAAAGAACTAATAATTTTAATTTTTTTTAAGATTTTATTTATTTATTTATTTATTTGATAGAGTGAGAGAGAGCACAAGTACGCAGAACGACAGGCAGAGGGAGAGGGAGAAGCAGACTCCCCACTGAGCAGGGAGCCCGATGCGGGACTCAATCCCAGCACTCTGGGATCAGGCCCTGAGTCAAAGGCAGCCGCTTAACCGACTGAGCCACCCAGGCACCCCTAAAAAATTAATAATTTTATTTTATTTTTTTAAAGATTTTATTTATTTATTTGAGAGAGAGAGAATGAGAGAGAGCACATGAGAGGGGGGAGGGTCAGAGGGAGAAGCAGACCCCCTGCCGAGCAGGGAGCCCGATGCGGGACTCGATCCAGGGACTCCAGGATCATGACCTGAGCCGAAGGCAGTCGCTTAACCAACTGAGCCACCCAGGCGCCCAAAAATTAATAATTTTAAAAACAACTTTAAAACTCTAAGTATGATTCCAAGACTATGTATGTAAATAAATAAAATAGCAGGCAATAGGAGCATAAGTAATTTTTTTTGAGCATAAGTATTTTTTAAAACTGCCTTCCATTTTTTCTCAATTGTCTACAATGAGTATATGTGAATTTTACAGGCAATACCAATTTTTTTTTTTAATTTCAAGAAATTTTAAAAAGAAAAAAGAACATTCATTTCCTTCATACGCTTCCCTGATCTTCAGAGAGAAAAGCGGAGGAGGAAAAAAGTATATCTAAGAGGACTGTATTTAAGCCTCCTGTTCCCAAAGCAACCTCAGAAAAGATGGCCCCTCAAACTCCCATCTCTTATTCGGGAACACAGCCACTGTGGGGTCTTGCACAGCCTGAATACAGCCATGGGCTCCTGCAGCTGCTGGAGGTAGGGGTGGGACATTCTCTGTAGACGCTCAGTTCCCTGGTCTCCTTGCAGCCTTTTCCGGCCAGGCCAACTTCACAGAACGAGGAAGCCTCGGAGGACGTATCTAAGCTTGGTTTAACACCAGACTTGACACTAAGGAGCTGATGACAAATGCTGGCCTGGCTCACGGAGAGGCCACGTAGAGTCTTACCAGCCAGGCTGCCCTCCAGGTTTCCCCCCTCCCTGTCTCCCTCTAGCTGAGTGACCACGACAAAAATACCTAACCTTCTGGGTCTCCGTTTCCTCAACTGAAGGAGCGATTATAATTTCCACCTCACAGTGCCGTGAGCAGGGCTTCTATCCAGACGGCACATACTGGTACGGCTGTATTGATTATTAAAATATTGAAATTCTTCAGTACCAGTTGGCAAATAACGGCTGCCCTCGGCCCTCCAGTGTCCCCATGGTTTCTACTTGCCTTCTCCGTAATCTTCCAACTAAAGGCAGAGGGGCCTCCAGGGCCCTGCTCCAACACTATTCCGAGGTGCCATTGGAATTACCCGTAAAGGTGCCTTATTGTCATTAAATAGTTTGAATATTTTCTCTGGTTGCGCGAATTAAATATGAATGAGGTGATTCACGTGGGTGAGATCATAGACTGAGGAGATTTGGAGCTTTTTTTCAAAAAGCATATACGCACAGTAATCTACTCAGGTCAATGGGCTGTTTTGCCTCTTGGGACTAGCTACATCCCCTACAAAGGTGAGGAAGATTGAGGAGAGGCGGAAGAGCACTGACCTGTTCGACCCAGAAGCAACTCTCCGGCCTTTAAGCGCTGCCGCCCCTGGGTTCAGAGGAGTGGGCAAGGTCAGCCATGCACGAAGCCTCATTATGTAATCACCACAAGTGACCTTCCTTAGCCTCGCTACTTGCACAGGAAGAACAAAACTAGTTTATTTTTACAATAAAAATAGTTTTTCTGAAGAGAAAATACATGACCTTAGATTTTAATAGATCATCTGAGAGTTTTTGACACTGATAAAGTTTAAGAGTTGGACTTCTGGCCTATCTCGCTTCAGGGCTGGGCTGCCAACTCTTCAGAAAATAGCGTCTAAGAAAAAAAAAGCTCTTAATTTATGATTCTGGTCTTTTCTTGAAGGCATTTTTGTCCATTCTTTAGAAAAGACAGGCCTAGGACAGTCTGCTCGGACATATTTCATGGGAGAGTTCTCTAATTCTGGTAGACACCCCTCATAATGAACAATCAACACTCTTACCGTTCTCCAAAACATTTTTTTTTTCCTTGCCCTTTTATGTGAAAATACTGAGAAACCTTCTAGATAGTGATCATCCAACACAAATTTGTTTAAAAATATCATCTAATTATTCTGGGAAATTCGCACATTAATGATACTGACGTGATTCCAACTTATACAAGAATTACTTCTTTCTTGTTCTTGATTAATGTACTACAAAAAAATAATATGTGATATTAAACTGGGGCAGCTTTGGAGCATTGTTATACGGTGGGAGTGAGAATGCACGATCCGAGTGCATTTAAATGGCATAGAATTCAGATACTTCTTTTCACATGTTCGATTTCCTGTTGAAAAATGTGACTGTCCTAACACTATATGCCCTCTTCATTCTCAGTCCTTCCTTGTTAAAGTCCTGGGGAAAAGAGAACAATCCAAATTCTGTGCTCATGTCTTTTGGGGGCATTTAATTTGCATGCCTATTGTACCGATTTGGAAACCTGAACTCAAAAGGCTCTAGTACCCCTAAAGAGAGTCTCCTGAACTATTACTGTTTTGTTTTGGCTTTTTTTTCCTCTCTAGGATTAGAAAACCTTCTGAACCTCATAACCAGAGTTTGGATGAAGGCAGCTTGCACTTTTCACAGGTGTTCTTGTCTGTGACAAAGGACAAATTAAGTCTCCAAAATACTCATCTGCTAGCTTTTTCTGATGACTTCTATTTCAAGGTCTTCTCTCTCTAATTAGCCTCCCCAAATGGACTGTTTAATGCATAACTAATCTTGAACTTGCTCTTTTCTCTGACTGAAGAGAAAATTGCACTTCATTTTGTTGAGCTATGGTGCTTATGTTGCACATTTATCAGCGAGTGATATTTTAGAATTCTAGATGGCAGCTCTGAGTTTCCTCATTGGCAATATTAGATTGGGAATTACTAATGATGAATATATAAGCCCTCTTTAATATACAGTCTAATCAAAATTGTTCTAAATATTTAGCTTCTTAAATTCAAATTATTTTCCTAAGTATATTAGTCTAATGTGAAGAAACATTCCTTTTAGGGTCTAGAGGAAAGTTGAAACATTTATAACATTTGTCATGTGGCCAAATAAATCACTGATAACAATATAATGCAGTCTGTTGATTTTAATATCTTCCTAGCTCTGCATCTACGTTATTTTAATCTATTTCTATTAGTTTCTTTTCAACAGTAAATAAAATACTTCAAAAAAAAATCTTAGTCTGAAAAAAAATGGCCACGCTTACTTTGTGTTGTTTTACCAAAGTCATTTTTTATTTTTAATTTTTTTTCAAAGTCATTTTTTAAAGTTTGCTTTTGTTTGTTCTTTGACTGCAAGTAAAGAAGTGGAAAAAAATACGTACATGTAAGCTTGAAATACACTGGCAAATAGAGTTCACAGCATGATCCCTTTTAATGCTTGATACCACACTTCCATAGGCAACAAACAACAGGGTCTCTCTGTGCCTACAAGCAGGCAGAGTTCCCTTGAAGCGAACAAGACTCTGTGGAAAGACTGCAGGGCAAGTACTTAGGGGACCAAGAGCCCAGGGTATTGGAAAAACTTCCCTAATGTTCCTTTCTGAAAACTGTAACTCGGGGCACCTGGGTGGCTCAGTCGGTTAAGTGTCTGCCTTCGGCTCGGGTCATGATCCCGGGGTCCTGGGATCGAGTCCCTCATCCAGCTCCTTGCTCAGCAGAGAGCCTGCTTCTCCTTCTCCCTCTGCCTACTTGTGCTCTCTCTGTCAAATAAATAAAATCTTTAAAAAAATTTTTTTAATTAAAAATACATAAATAAAAACTATAACTCTTACCTTTTAATAGGAGCCTTGAATTGAATAGTCAGTAGGAACAAAACCTAAAAATCCTCAGGTCTAAGGGTAGGGAGATATCAACCAAGGAAATATCAAACTAGGGAGAGTCACAGAATCAAAGAATGAATAATGGTACAAAATAGGCGCTGTGCAGTTGACTTCACAGGAAGAGGCACTTAAGAGGTGGAAGAGGGGAGGAGAAGGTCCCAAACATAAGGAAGCAGGAGGATAAACCCTCAGAGGTTATGTCTTCACCACCCTACACCCCAGTTGCACAGATCTGTTGCCAGCTGAACACCACAGGAAGATAAAATGGGACTCAGTCTCGGCTGAGTCTGAGCTCTAGGATGATAGCTGGAAACTGTTCTCAGATTCCAAAATGATACACAAGACTACCTCTGCAAGAATTGTAATGGATGTGGTTCAAATCCAGTTTTGCCTTTTTCAAAAGAAGGCTATAAAATGATTGAAATTAAATACCTGGAGAAGAGCAATTAGAGAAAAACATTTCTTTAGAGAGATTTGCCACAGCGCTAAGTCTCAACCCTTCCCACACCCTGTGCCTTCTCCAACCCCAGTTGGGAGAGTGATCAGTGTTGCTTTCTGCTGTCTGCTGTTGCTGTGTTTCATTTCTCCAAGTCTAGTGAGGGGGCTGAAAGTAGACCACAAGTCGAAGCTTCAGTGTGATCTCCGACACCAAGCTAGCACACAACTAGCACCAGAGAAATCGACGAGTTAACTATGTGGCTGAGGCTTGGCGCCAACAGGTGGCTAAAGGAAAAATGGGCTGTGTTTTGGGAAGATGGTGCACTCAAGGATGGAGACGCACACAAGATACCTAGGGGGTAGGGGAAGGAAGCCATAATGATTAACAAAAGCATGTGCCCATATGGAGGAAAAGGTTGGTGAGAGATTCCCAGCAATGGATGATCTCAAAGAACCCAGGAAAATGTCCCAGGACAAAGTAAACTTTAAATGTCTACCACAGATTAATGCCAGTCCTGGCCTCTCTTCCTTCCCTCTTGTTCGAGAGTTGGGGAGGAGGGCAGAGAAGAGCTTGCAGAGTAAGGGAGCCAATCACATCCTGCTCACCTTCTCCTCTTGGGCCCTGCCAGGCCAAAGCTGGAAGAGGGGAGAATATAACTTTCAATAAACTTTGAAGTTTTGACTGGACAGACATCCAGGTGGCAGAATTGACACTACTCTGGAAATGAAAGGCTATTTTATTTTCTGATGTGTGATTTCATCAGGGGACAGAAAAGAGCCAGTCCCTGAAGTAGGTTTGCTGCAGTAGTTGTAAGAGAAAAAAAATTTTTTTCAGTTACTTTATGACTGTCCCTTAAAAGTCTCATTTGTTCAATGACAATGATAACATAAAAATGCACATAAACATATAAACAGGTAGGCAAAAGCAGGTCGTAGAACAACTCTAGAAATGAGCAAGCATTCCACGGAGAAGAGGAATTAGGCAAGACTGAGTATCTGCTGGAGACATAAAGACAAAAATCTGCATTGTATTTAGGACAACAGAAGAATGGAACTAGGGATGCCTGGGTGGCTCAGTTGGTTAAGCGTCTGCCTTCGGCTCAGGTCATGATCCCAGGGTCCTGGGACTGAGCCCCACATGGGGCTTGTTTCTCAGCGGGGAGCCTGCTTCTCCCTCTGCCTGCCATTCCCCCTGCTTGTTCTTTCTCTCTCTGACAAATAAATAAAATATTAAAAAAAAGAAGAAGAAGAAGGATTGAACCATTGGGGCCTCTGATGACAGCAAATGGTTCACAGCAGCTGTGCCTTTGAAAAGAAATCATCTCTGGGCTGAAAGCCTAACCTCCTTTCTCAACCTCCAGTGGATGACTGGTCTTGGGTCTGGGTCCACCTGTACCTCCCATATAATGCAGGCAATCACCTTCCCAGTACAAAGCAGAGTTGTATATGGGTTTGGATAAGAAGTCCGTTCTTGTGGAACCTCATCACTGGAATGTGCCAATCATCGAAAATCTTATATCACTGGACTGAGACTGTAACTCCTAGCTAACAGAGTTTACTGACCTAGTCAGATCCACACAAACGATGACCATATGAACAACAGCTTTAGGAGAGTCATGGCGGTGGAGTGTGGGAGAGAAAGGACATCATGTGACTACAAGCCAAGATCAACCAGCCTGGTGTATCTCATGCAACGATCCCCACCGTCTCTCCCTCCTCTTTCATCATACTGTGTATAGAAACTGACTCCTTGCATGAATGAACTGTCAACAAGCATTATTAGATACAATCTTGGCTCTTTCACTAACAGGTGGAATGATCCAGACCAACCCATTTGCTTTTCACCTCAGTTTCCTCATCTGCTAAATGAGGGGTTGGATAGATCAGTGGCGTGAGGGGCATAAAGCAAATCTGCTATATAAACTGCAGACCCCAAGCCCATCCCTAGTGATTTGTGATTCAGTAGATAAAGGGTAGGGCCAAAGAATCTGCATTTGAACACATTCAAGGGGATTCCAATGCAGATGATCCAGAGAAACATTAAAATACATGACCTCTAAGGTCTCTTACAAGTTACCCTCTTCTACTCAATATTTATTGAGCATTCACAGAATGCACCATGCCTCACAAAAACCAAATGTGCTCAAGTAACATCTATTTTCATTTGAAATCCATATTCACTGGGTACTGGGTTGGACAACAAGGATTCCAGTCATCATGGTGCATCACGGCATGCTGCTGGCTGCACATTGATTGGTACGCTCACTTTTTCACTGGTACAGGTTAACTACATGGTTAAACTAAAAGATCTCCCTTAACCATGAGATGTTATGATTCTATCATATCCTTAGGTCAGCCATTAGGAGTGGCTAATTTTTCTCTATTATTTAAGACTAAACATACATTTACTCCTCCAGAAGTCTTCCAAGAAGTTCTCTGTGGGGTTAAGAATGCTGTTGTAGAGGGTTCAAAATAACCACACTCTGAGTAGAAATAAACTTTCTCGATCCTCTCTTTATTTGCTATCTAAAAATGCCTCCATCCTAGAGAGTTCAAAATTTGATCTTCCTCTCAGTATTGTCCTGCCCTCTTTCCTGCTCAAGTTGGCATCTGGACATAAAGGTACACCTGTGTGTGACCACATACCAGAAAAGAAGTGTCGTTAGGGTCATGTGCCATCCCCTGGATCCTTGCTGGTCTCTGATGTGCTGCCACTTGTTTGGTCTGTCGCCCATGTGACAGTAGTAGCATCCATTGAAGTATGTTTCTCCTCACCTGTTCCTTCAAATGCCACATGGGCACCCTCTGCTGAGGTCACAGCCTTAGCTGTAAGGTCACACATGCAACGCCTTCTTTCTGATGCTCGGGCTCTTCTGTCCACTACTTCTTTCCTTTCCCATCTCTGCCAAGGATAAGGCATATGGTAGAATATGAAGAAATGGGGTGATATCTAAAGCTCAGCCCCCTAGACACCTCCCTCAGCCATTTCTAAAATCCTGTCTGGCATCACGTTAGACGTAGTGTCATGCCAACTGTGGGGAGGCTCTGAAATATATGCTAGGATAAACCCACTGTTCTGGAACATGTTTCCACCACAGAATCCAACAAAGTACAACCTCAAGGGGGGCCAGACTACTGGGATATTCATGTCTAATGATGTGTATTTCTTCTTTCTCCTCCCAGCCACCTCTTCTCAGAAATATGAAGGGTTTTCCCTGTTCCTCCAAGGTAGAAATGGCCCTTAAAGCATATATCAGTCCTCTACACTATGGCTTATAATAAAATTCAGTGACCCAGATTCCCTAGGCTTAGCATTTGATTTATAAAAGGAATTTTGGCAAATTTAAACAACATTTTCCCCCTCTCAACAAAGCCTGGATTTCAATACTACAGTCTCACTGTGAGTTTTTAAAAATATGCTTTCCCACTGAAGGCCAAGAAATGACTTCTCTGTTCCAACCTCCTGTGAAATGATGAAGCCCATTGATTTAATAAGTGCCAAGCCACACAGCAATATGACTTCTGGGAATGAAAAAAAATCAGTTTAATGTTTGCATAAATATTTTTTCCTGTAAAAACAATAATCTAGATAGATTGCCTCTCAGAAACAGGAAGCTAGGAAGAAAATAATTTATGCAAGTGTAAGCATTGCACCTAGGGCCTTAGATGGCAAACTTAAGACCAAACATTGTTGAGTTTCTCTACTTCAGGGTCTCTTGCAGATGCAAGAATCACAGAAACATACAGAGTACAGTACTCTAGGTATCATTACTGAGAAAACTGGTACAATGAGAGACGACTTCTTTCAAGAAACTAACAAGATGAGTAGTATCTACTCTTTGACAACATGGCCCCAAACTAGCACTCCAGCTTTATATCCCACTCCGCACCTGAGTCAACCTTCTCTTTCAACAAAGTCAGCCAGTCCGCAGACCTTCCGATCCACTGATTGCATTCCTGTATCTGTGTCTTTGCTCTCACAGTCCCCTCAATGGAATGCTCCTAGGTTAGGGCTTTAAAGAGTAGTCAGCAAATCCGTTAGGATTAAGTGAGTATCAAAAATCTTGTCTCCTGCTTATATTTTCATCAAACGAGGTAATCTTGTGTTGTTACAAGGATGGAAGTACCATATTTAGATTCCTCTTACCAAAAAAAAAGGGGGGGGTACTATAGCAGTATCTTACTTTGAGGGAACAAGAGATGATGTCCAATTTCCCTTTGCTATAATTTGTCTATTCTTTTTGAAAGGACTTCTGAGTGGGAGCCGTGAAGCTGAGTCTGGCTCTGAGAAGAGAGAAAAATGGGAGAACAAACACTGAGCAGAAAGCAGGGAGACCACGGTTGTTACCATAGTGATGAACATCCAGTCCGGATGGTGCTGTTGCCGGCTTCTGCCAGTGAGTGGGAGAAAACCACCTTCCTTCTGGACTAGTGTAGCTGAGGACAGAAAAATCTGAGGTGACCAATTTTAACTCTCTACTTGAGCCAATGTTTATTAAGCACCTAAGTAGTTGGCAATGTGCCGGAGGGTTTAATGTATGCAAACCCAGAAAGTTAGGGACTAACATCCCCATTTCAAATATGAAGAAAGCTAGGTTTCAAGAGAGTAAATAATTTGTTATTTAATGAACTAGCTAGTAAAAGGGCAGGGCCAAGATTTAAATCCAAATCGTTAAGTTAATTCAATCTAATTTATTTCCATTATAAACATGTTTTCACCAAGCCACAACTATGCCTTTCAAATGACTTGGCAGGAAAATTGTATCCCTTTGACTAATGAAAACTTAGGGGACTCTATGGTGGTTACTCCAAGCTTTGACATTTTATAGTTTTCCCTATCTTGCAAGTTTTATAGAAAAATAATTTATATTAAAGCTTTCTTTCCTTCATTTATAAACTGAGTTGGTTTTCTGATAACAGCTTAATTAATTAAGAAGTGATCCTAAATGACAGCTTTCAGTGTATTTTGCATTAATGTGACAGCAATCAACAGTTTACTGACTGTAAACATTGTTTCCTAGATAGACAAAGGTCATGGAATGCTCTCATACAGTCTTTTTCTTCCAAAAGCAGAAGCACCTTTGAATTTTTAACAATAATGCCATATTACCAGTGAACACAAGAAATAATAGCAAAAAATTAAAGACATCCGTAGTTCTATTCCTATTCCCATCCCTATTCTATGACAGTAACTGTTAGTATTTGTCCTTTCTGAACATTCATGCAGAGTGTAATAGTTAAGAGCATGGATTCACATTCCAGCTTTGCCACTTACTAGCTGTGTGACAAGGCAAATTAACTTCAGCCCTCAATATTTTATCTGTAAAACAGGAATAATAATACTACCTACCACATGTGGCTCTTATATGGAAAAAAAAATAAGATAAATTATGCTAAGTGCTGAGCACAGTACCTGGCACGCTCTAGCACTTTATAAATCATTGCATAAAAATGTATATATCCATCTTTATATATATTGTTTACATAAATGGATCATGTTATACATATTGAGCTATAATTCTCACAACAAAATATCTTAAGACATATACCCATGTCTATATGTAAGAATCTCCCTATCAGTTGCTGCATAATCCTCTATAGTAGCCTTTATCCTCACATGGCCTTTCGGCAGAGTGTGTCTGAGCAGAGAACAAGCTCTCGGTGTCTCTTTTCATGAAGGCACTAATCCCATCATGGGGCTCTACACTCGTGACCTCATCTAACACTAATTACCTCCCGTAGGCCCCATCTCCAAATACTATCACATTGTGAGGTTAGGGCTTCAACACATGAATTTTGGGAAGGACAGCAATGTTCAGTCTATAACATATTAGACAGGGTAACAGATTTTTAAATAGTAAATGTTCATATGCATATCAGACTTTCTACAATTTATACTCCTACTGAAGTATGCAAGAGTGCCCAATCCTCTACATCTCATCATTAACATCAACAACATTAACTATTGTAACTCATTTTATTCTTTGATAATCTGATAGGTAAAACATTATATCTACCTTTGATTTGCGTACATTTGATTATTCATGAAGATAAATATCTTTTCCTATGTTTATTGGTGGGCTATATTTCTTCATTTGGGAATTTCCACTGTATATCTTTTGTCATTTTTTCTATACTAATATTTTTCTTATTGATTTCCATGAGTTCTTTATACATTAGAGGTGTTAACACTTGCCTGTCAATACTCAACCACATCATACTTTCCCATGGCAATCAGACTTGATCTTTATGATACTCATTACACTCAAAGGTATTTGTTCAGTGTGGGTTCCTCACTCACTGGATCACAAGCTCCATGAAGTCAGGCATGCACTTGTCCTTTTTTTTTTTTTAAGATTTTATTTATTTATTTGACAGAGAGAGGCACAGTGAGAGAGGGAACACAAGCAGGGGCCGTGGGAGAGGGAGAAGCAGGCCTCCCGCTGAGCAGGGAGCCCTACACGGGGCTCAGTCCCAGAACCCTGGGATCATGACCCAAGCCGAAGGCAGACACCCAACGACTGAGCCACCCAGGCGCCCCAGGCATGCACTTGTCTTATTCAGTGTTCTGTTCCCAGCTCCGACTACAGTGTCTGGCCCATACTTGAATAAATAGCTCCAAAAGTGTTGAATAAATTTGTTTTCTTTTTCTTTTAACTTTATTGATGGTGTCTTTGGCCATACAATTTTTTAACTTTTATATTTAAATTCATTTATTTTTTTGCTCTCAAGTTCATACCATGCATAGAAAGGCTTTTACTCTCCAACGATTTAAGATATTTTCCTGCATTTCTTCTATTATATTTATAGTCTTAATTTTTGCAATAAATCTTTCATCTGCAAATTATTTTTATGTGTGTTTGAGGTAGATATGCAATTTTATTTTTCTCCAAATAAACACCCTACTATTTATTGAATGATCTACCTCTTTACCACCAATGTGAAAGCAATCTTTATCATGTTCTATGTAGGACGCATGTATATATTTTATATGTATGTTTTGTTATGTGAAAGGAAAAAATCTCTATTTTTCTTCTTTAAAGCTTTTTTTCTTTTTTTTTTCCTGGTCTCATGCAAGGATATCTCTAGGTAAATATAGTGTCAATTTGCCAAGTCTCTGTTAAGCGCAGTTATTCCCTAAAGAGAAAGCCGCTGAGCAGGGTGTTGGATCAGGAAAAATAATCTTCCAATCTGGCTTCCTTCACTAGCTCTCCAACGTTAAGATGCACAGCTTTGAAAGATCCATAATCATACCTGTCTGACCTGCTTCACAGAGTTATTGTGAGACGAGAGGGTGCAAATTGGTCTGCATATTAAAAGTGCTCTAAAAATTAGAAGTTCCTGAGAAGTGAGAATTATTTGTATTCTCTATTATTGACAAGTATCCAGCGATTTCATCTTGAAAAGACTTTACTCGAACGGATTGAAACTAGATGAATAACATTCTGTGGTAAATGGTGGCAAATCAGTGAAAACATCTTCCTGTTTTTAGTCCAACTTGTATTCTGAACTGCCAGTGGGGAAGTCATCCTACAAAATGAATCAAAGACTGAAGGCCTCTTGTCTAGTTTTGTGCCTCTGTCCTCTTGGTCCAGGACCATGTCTGTCACAAGTCCACATAATCCCGCAGCCCTTCATTCTCGGACAGCGTCCCGGGGAGACCCAAGAAGCCCCCGCGCGCTTCTCCAGAGGGCAGTGGGATGGCTTGGATAAATGTGTTTTGAGAACTCTCTATTAGTTTCCTGAGGCTGCGGTAAAAATTACCACAAACCGGGTGACTTCAAACAACAGAAATTTATTCTTTCACAGTTCCGGATGCCAGAAAAGTCTGAAATCTAGGTGTCAGCAGGGCTGCACTGCCTCTGGAGGATCCAGGGGAGAACCTTCTTTGGCTCCGCCAGCTTCTGGTAGCAGTTGGCATTTTTTGACTTGCAGCTGCGTCATTCCAGTCTCAGCCTCTGACATCACCTTGCCTCTTCTTCATTGTGTTTTCTATTCTGGCTCTTATTAAGGGTACTTGTCATTAGATTTAGGGCCCACCCGGATAATCCAGGATGATCTCATCTCCAGGTCTTTAATTGAATTATATCTGCAAAGGCCCCTTTCCCAAATAAGGTAACATGTTCAGGTTCCCGAGATAAGGACACAGACAGATCTTTTTGGGAGCCACCATTCAACCCACCTCAAATGCCTTGTGTCATAAGAGGAGGTAAACGCAAAGCAAGCTCAGAACATGCAGTACTTTATCAGCTTGAGACCCAACAGGCCACAGCTGATATTAGCCAAATGGAAGTTCATTTTCAAATGATGCACATGAAGTTCTGACATTTTGCTGTTCCTAAAATATTCATATAGCTTCTCTCAGACTCAAACTTGACTGAGGTTGAATTCAAAGGCTTACATTTAATTATCTCCTTCTGGCTCCCACTCCAAATCTTCAAACCCTGAATAGAAAAGAGTCAAGACAGGATCACCAAACTAGCACGTTTCTTATTTCAAACTACCATATCGCCTCACGGAACAAGATAAAGATCTCAACACCATCCTTCCCATCAAATCCTCTTTGCAAAAGGCAACAGCTTGGGAGCTTCTCACAAGGGCAGCCTGTATTTTCCTAAGCAGACCTTTCCCTCAATCTTTCAAAGCAAAGCTACAGCAGGACTGAATTTAACCACAGAAGGCCAAAGATTAAGATTTCTTGAGATCTAAAGTGATCTCTTGTGTTAGTCCTTCAATGGAAGAATCTCCTGTCCCAGGGGCACCTGCACTCATCTGAAGCCGTGCTGTGTAGGAGTTTTCAGTGCTCATTCATAGGGTAAAGCTCAATGGTTTTCACATAGTCCTTTCGGGATTTTTCATATTGCTCTTCAACTTTAGTCATCTACCCCTCCAGAGAAAGCTTCAGGCTTAGGTTGTTTCGGGAAAAGCAAATACTGGTGCTCACAAAAAGAAAACAAAACAAAAATACATTTTTTGCATCAAACAGATAATTCTATTTCCATTCCCAAACGTCTAGCTACCCAAAGGTGCCATAACCAAAACATGGAGAAATAGGACTTCAAAAGGTGACTTGGCAAGGGCTGTGAGCGTTGCCATGGAGAATCAGTAAAAATGCATTTTGTTTCATCTGCTAAAATAGCTTTTTGCAAACCAGAAAGAAGTGTTTAGGACACCTTCTAATTTGGAAACTTGGCAGTGTGGCTTTAATTAGTAGATCAGAAAAAAGATTTCTTAGGAGGTGGAGTGACTTTTCCAAGGTCCCATGGCCACTTTTTATAGGCTCCCAGTCTAGTGCTCTTTCCACTACTGATACCACATTTTCCATTCTCTCTCTTTTTTAAAAAAAGATTTTACTTATTTATTTATTTGAGAGAGAGAGAGAGAGAGAGAGAGCGCACACACAAGTGGGGCGAGGGAGAAGGCGAGAGAATCTTGAGCAGACTCCACACTGATTGCGGAGCCCAACGTGGGGCTTGATCCCACGACCCTGAGATCATGACCTGAGTCAAAACCAAGAGTCCCTCACTCAACCGACTGAGCCACCCAGGCACCCCATCCATTCTCTTGTAACTAAAATACTCCCTGGAGTGACAACTCTAGGGATTCTACACCAAGTGGACTCTATGCTTTCTCTAAAGGACCATTAGTAAATATTTTCAGCTTTGGGGGCCATATGGTCTCTGTTACAACTGTTCAACTCTGCCTGTGTAGCTACACAGCAGCCATGGAAAATATGCAAACAAACGGCATCACTATGTTCCAATAATACTTTAATTACAAAAACAGGCAGTGGGCTAGCTTTGGCCTGTGGACTGTAGTTCTCAGGCCCCTATATAGACTAAGGTTGGAGTTCAGTTTCATTAACCCTCACTTTCCTGTTCTGTAAAAAGGGTATAATAACAGTATAGCTGTATAGGTTGGTTGTAAGGCTTCAATGATATGAGTATGTCATCTGTTTATAGCACCTGGCACATAACACTCAATAAATGTTGGCAATTATTATTAGTATTATTATTATTTAAAGATTTTATTTATCTATTTGAGAGAGAGAGAGAGAGCTTGAGTGGGGGGGTTGGGGGGCAGAGGGAGAGGAAGAAGCAGACTCCCTGCTGAGTAGGGAGTCCAACATGGGGCTCAATCTCAGAACCCCAAGATCATGACCTGAGATGAAGACACTTAACCGACTAAGCCACCCAGGTGCCCCTTTTATTTTTTTTAATTTCACTACAGTTAACATACTGTTATATTAATTTCAGGTATACAATATAGTAACTCAACAATTGTATACATTACTCAGTGCTCATCATGATAAGTATACTCAATCTCTTTCACCTATTTCATCCATTCACCCCATTATTATTTTTTATTATTTTACCACTAGTTTACTTTTTACCATACCTTCCAAAAAAAGGAAGAGAAACAAAGGAATCAACATTTAGTGATCTTTCTTTTTCCCTTGCCCCCAGACAAACCAAAATGTGCCCACTGCCATGAGCCCCCCACTGCTTCACGAGCATTATCGGGTAGCTCATCATCACAATCACACAGAAGGTAACATCACACTCTGAGCTCCCAGGGCTCCGTATGCCTCAGATAGACAGTTTGTCTTCTATTTGGAACCCTGGTAAGTTCTGAGCTCCTATAGCCTCCTGGCTCCCTGACACCAGGTGCTCAAATAGGTAGTTTCTTTTAAAATATTGAACAGCTTTCACTTTCATTGTTTATTTCTAGAGATTTTAATGAAGCCAGGTGCATAGTTTCAAAGACCAGTCGTTTTTGCTGGTGCCACCCTGCCCCTTCTGTTTCCTTCTAATTTGAAATTTTGTACTTCACAGAGCTCCATCTTTCCAGTGCTTGTGAAAGCTACAGGAACTGGGGCTTCAACTTTGTTGAAACCTTACTCATCTCTCCTCATGCAAATAGGGTGGGATTCAGGATAAGGTGGGCTATCTTTCACCTGCTGCAGTTTTTACTGAATTATAAAACCTCATCATTATTACATTTCAATGACACAGGCCCCAGAGATTGCATTATGACAAGGTTCTACTAAACTTTAAAATATTAAACCCTTTTAAAGCTGAAAGTATTTAATAATGTGTCTCATTAATTCTTTAACCTCTTATCTAGGTGACAAATATTCCTGAATTTATGGTTGACAAATTAACCAACTGAGCCACCCAGGCGCCCCTATGGTTGACAAATTAAACCCTAGAGACAGTCCTGAAGTAGATTGACTGTAAACTAATGAAATACCCTGTAAAATTGTTCTGTCCAAGCTTGGGTTCGACACTGGAAGTCTTCACCGTATCATTGCCATGGAGCTCTGAAGTCAACACGTTCATATATAAGAAATATCCATTTCATAATTGCCTTAATCCACCAGCGCATGGCTCCAATAAAAGTATCACAAAATCAGAGATACAGGTGTCCTTTTCTTCACAATTTTGGCAACTATGTGACGTTGCATCAAAGTTTCCTGAAAATGACACACGCGTTTCTTTCCTTTCACTTTCTTCAGTGTGCCAACAGATCAACCTTCATGGGCACACTACCACATATCCGTCCTCTTTGGTGGGGTCCAAAGCTTAGATACACATTACAGAGGGTCTTTAAATTCAGCAAAGACACTTCCGGTCTAACTTCCAGTGATTTCCCTTCATGAAACTTCCGCCAGATTTGAGATAACTAGTTTTGGTGCCGTTCGTGTCTTGCCACCTCCTCTCCCACACCTGGTAGGTGATATGCTTCCATCCTTCCGGGCTCAGCTCAGAGCCTCCCACCTCCCTGCTGTCCCTCTGCATCACTCCGGGCAGAAGCCAACTCTCCTTTCCCTGTATCCAAATATCCATCACCCGTGCAGTCAGGGCTGAGGTGACTCCCTTGCTCTCTGATCGTATGGCTTCTTGACTCCATACAGGACTTCTTCTCTCCTTTACTAGACCACAGGGTAAGATTATTAAAATCCTTTTCCCTCGGAGCCTAGCACAGGTACCCTGCCCAAATGACAACTTCAGTTAATGTTTATTGAAAGCTCAGTGCAAAATCTAAAACAGATTACCTTCAGGCTCTATTAAGGGGAGCCCCATAAATTAAATGAGGATTAATTTGTAGTTTTTACCTAAGAAAATAGATTTTAACTTCAAAGTAATCTTATTAACTGCACTTAAAAAATCCATTTAGGAAGACAAATGAATGAGTTAAATTGTTTTTCTTGAAAACTCACTTCCATACAGGCAGCCCGAAATGATTTCAGTCCTGCGTGTGGCAAGGAAATCTGTCTCAAGAAAAGCAAGTGCTCTGGTCTTCTGCTCCAGAGGGGAGTTTTGGACCAAAACAAAGACCTTGCTGAAACTTCAGATCATACTTTGAAAGCCAACCAACGAAGGCTACCTTTGGTTTAGTGAAGAGTTTTATACATCCAGACCCTAGAGACACATCTTGCTTGGTAGCAACGCTACTCAGATTTGGGACCAGAAAATGAGCCCCAAGGCTAAGCTTGTGAATAAAAAAATTGGGATGCTATATGGAGCATGGGAGCCAAGAACACTAGGCTCCATCCAAAGCCCTTAAAATATGCCCTTTCAAATAGCACTCTTCCAATTTCCCTCCTTTGCCTGTTTGGAGATTCAGAAATTCACTTATAATCTTTCAATGATAGACATTTATTGGGAAAAAATATTAAAATATTTAAAGCGTTAGCTGACGTACTTCAAAGGAGCTAGTCCCATTGACTTGTTGCTCCCACCCCAACCCCTTGGTCCTTTTCTCCTCTGCCTTCCAGATTTTGTTTGACATTTGGAAGGTTCATCTCGGTACACAGGAGCCAGCCCCAATCCCACACTTGAAGTGAATCTGACTCTGTGCCAAAGGAACTCTGCAATCTTCGGGCAAGTTGCTAGTACACACATCCTTAACTCACTTGGCAATTTTTAAAAACCTTCTTCTTGCCTTACATTTGAAAAAAATTCCTTCACGATATAATTAATTAAACACAATTTTATTAAACATATTGAGCAAAATATGCAAGGTGGTGGGAGCAGCAGGGACAACGTAAGAGGATGTGTTCTGAGGAACCTACTACGACCGAGTCTTAGTTGTGCAAGTACACACGCCCCCGTCCAGGAAAGTACCTAACGGAGAAAGCACAGCGCTGGGGCAGTGGTGAGAACCACCAGTTTAAGTGTTTTTAGCTCTTTCTAACAAAACACTAAGCTCAAATGGCTTAAACATTTAGCAAGGTGGCATTATTTCACATAACGAGAAGGTTGGAGTTGGTTCATTCAGCTGCTCAATATCATCAGGGACCCGGGCTCTACTCATTTTTGACTTGGTCGTCTAGTTGACTTTTGTCCTCAGGCTTGTCACCGCAAGGTTGCAAAAATGGCTGCAGCAGCCCAAGCATCAACACTTATACCAATACCACCTTTAAACATTGCGCTCTGAGGGTAAGATGCTCCCTCCTTCTGAAGAGGAAGGAGGCCTCCCCCAGGAGTCCCCAACTAACTTCCCATTGGCCAAAATTGTGTCACATGCCAATTCCTAAATTCATCATCCAGCCTGGAGAAGAAAATTCTCATGACTAATTTAGATCAAGAACAATTCACCTCCTGAAGCTCCTGGGTATCTGATTATGAATAAAATCAGGGTTTATTAGCATGGAAGGCAGAGGGGCAATGACTGGTCATTAAGCAACTACAGTATCTTCCATAAGGAGGTCACATCCTTCAGGGAGATTAGGAATGCAGTTTGAAACCTCTATACTTTAATTTTTGGTAATGGGAACTTCCTGAAGGCTTCTGAGCAGGAAAATAACATGAGCAGATTAAGATGTAAGGGATTTGGAAAAATTGTAATTCTGAAAAATTATAATTCTTGTTTCACAACATTTACTGGTGGTACACATATTTTCATTCATTTATTGAACAAATATTTTCCGAACGCCTGCTGTTCCAAGTGTGAGGATGCAATGCTGAATAAATGCTGGGGTTCTTGCCTTCAGGAGAGCTTATATTCTGGTGGGGAAGGCAAACTACATCATTTCAAATTTGACTCTGTTTAAGCAGAAAGGAAGCAGTGTAATAAAAATACTCAGCAAGGGAGTGGAGGTGGGACTGGTTTAAATTGGCTGGTCAAGGAAGATTCTTGAAAAGATGATGCTTGAACTAAACCAGAATAATAAGGTGCCTGCCAGGGGAGGATTTGAGAGCAAGTTTGAAGCAGAAGGGACAAGTACAAAGCCCCCAAGAGGGATAATCTTGGCATGTTAGAGACCCATAAGGATCCTAGACAACAGTCAGAAGGGGGCGTGGTGGGAGATAAAGCTGATTTGGGTCAGGAAAGGATTTCTTAAACACCCTCGCCCCCTTCTCAGAGTTGAGATGAAGGAGAAGGACACGGACAAAGCCAGGCACGGCTTCTGGCCATGGTGAAAGGTTGTATGTTATTCCAGGTGTAATGGGAAACACACAGTTTTCAAGAGGGAAGATATTTTTCAAATTTTACTTTCTTTTATTTTCTGGCTTCTGTGTGAAAAAAAAGAGACATAAAGGGACAGGAGCCCCCTTACAACTCTGTTGTAAGGCAGAGTCCCAGGTGCACGAAGGTGACTTGGAATTGGGTGGCAGTGGGACAAGTGGACAGGTATTATGGGATGCTTCCTAGAGATTGTGAGGTATAGGAGTTACGGTCAAGAGCTACTTGGAAAAGTTCGGTAAGAGCAGAGAGAAATTGATCCCTGAGAATGTTCTAGGCCAGTGCTTTAGTGTGCATGTGAATCCTCTAGGGATCTTTGCAGATTGTGACTCAGGAGGTCTGAGGTGGGGCCTGGGATTCTGCTTGTCTAACCAGTTTCCAGGTGATGTCACAGCTTCTGGTCTGAGAACCACACTCAGTAGCAGGATTCTAGCACATGTGACCTTAACTTACATATTTAGTTGTATTTCCTACTACTGTCCTGTGCATACCATGTACAGACCGGTACTGAAACAGTGGCTACATGTTGCTAAATTTAATTAAGCTAAAATAAGATATTCAGTTCCTTAGTTGCACTACTACATCTCAAATGCTCAAAAGCCACAGGTGGCTAGTGGCTACTCTGTGGGACAGCCCATGGATAATGAACTTGCCCTTATTAAAGAAAGTTTTATTGGGTGGCGCTGATCCAGGCAGAGGAAACTATTTCTAGTTCTCTATGCCTCCTGTTACCATCTTTCCTTATTCTGTCTTTTCCAAGGAACACACGTATTGTCTCTGTTCAAATCAAATGCATCTTTTAAGAACTATCTCAAATCTATGTCTTCTACGGAACTTTCCTGGAACTGAAACTGGGTGTGCTGCTTCCTTCAAATCTGTGTATTTGGTTTTTCTCCGCGATGTATTTCTACTGTATTTTGTCCACCTCGTATCCAAAGTACCCAGCTCTTTTCTCTGGTTGTAGAATCCCATCTTCTACGGGTGTGCACGTTGGGGAGGGGGAGGACTATTTCTCACTCACGCGATTCCGTGTGGTTCATGTGAACCGAACGCTGCTCTCACCATGGTCATTAGCATATGAGCCAGAGGAAGCCAGTGACGTCAGTCCCAGGACATTGGCTGAATAATTAAAGGCGCTCTCAGCGGGGCAGCCAGCCGGCCGGATGCGAGTCTGGGTCTGCTGGCAGCCATTTTGCCCTCAAATGTGGAGCCCTTGGCGTGGGAATGAGAACCGCGGAGAGGAAAGCCAAACCGGCAGATGAAGACAGATCCTGGATGACATCATCTCATACTTGGCTCTGCCTGTATTTGGAGCTCCATCTACCCCCGACCGTTAGTTACTGGGAACAATCGATTTCCTGGTTCTGCTTCAGCCGGTGGCCTTGCTGGTTCCCGGCCACTCCCCTGCCGGCCGCCCGTTCAGCGGCCAGTCGCAGTCACACTCCCTTGGTTGCAGTTCACAGGCTCGCAGGAGGCGTGCGAGCATGTACCTACCTAAACTAAGTTTTTCTTTACAAGGTTTGATATTCAAATTATTTTGACATGTTGATAATCAAATATGATGGAGCTAAACACGATTTTCCTTATATGCTAATGAGATGCTTATGGATAGTTCTCTCTCAAGTTTTTAGTTTGGCACATGCATATTACAAATTGACTAGCCTTTTTACTAAGTCACCCAAAACAAGCCCAAACTCCCTAGTTAGCATGTTATCACTTGCCTGGCTAACCCATATGAACCTCCAGCGTATTTGTCCTTCAGCCGCCCCCACCTCCCGGCTTTGAAGGAAGTCTCCGAAAGCTACCGCCCTGGGCGCTGGGTGGGGCCAGCGGAGTGCCTCCAGATCCCACTCTCCCTCCTGGATCAGCTCACAGGAAACTTCTTAGCTTCATGTGTTGTCTTCCTCTCACTTTTGTCCTGTAATATATGGAATCTGACCAGACCCTGCCCCGCCAATTGGCTCAGAAGGCCCCACAGGTACCACACTGTCTGGAAGGTTCCTAGACCCCAAACTCAAAGGTGGCCCCAAACCCAGACAAACTCATCACCACCCCCGCCTGCCACTTGCTCTCTAAAACTGTATTTCCCAACTAGCACTGGGCAGAAGGTGGAGTGATTCATTCTTGAAGGAACAAAGAACAGACCCTCACTATTCCACCCTACCCCTCAAAATGTATTAATTCTTGTTGTTTACAAAATAAGACTTAAGCAGCACTCTAGAGGACTACGTACATGGTAAGATTTATCTTTTATTAGAGATCTTATATTACATATTCCCAAAAAGATATAAAATCTTCCAAGAGAAAAATATCAAAACCTATTTGATTCCAAGATAAGCAACGTAACCAAAATGAAAGCAAAGATTTTCTTCCAGACAAAGGAATGTGAAAACATTTCAACACAAGTACAACAAAGACATGGGAAGGTAATTAAAATGTTTCACAACACATTTTATAGCATTTTATTTTAATCAGTATTTGAAGAAAACAAGAATGCCGAGTTCTCAAACACTGCAGGTAAAAGCTCAAATTAAAAAAAAAAAAAAAATCACAGCAAGGAATGACCTACTCGCTCAACTGAACATCTGCGATAACAAATGTAATAAAACCCAAGCAAACAAATATGCCACCGAGATCACAACTGAAATGTATGGTTTTTAGGTGTGCCAGAGACACTAAATTAATCAGTTCTTGACCACAACCCAAAGCAAAAGCATCCTCTCCTCATTTCCCTGATGATTTATTCTAAAAATAAAAAGCAGAAACTTGCTGGTTTAAAGAGAATTCCTGCTTTACCTGTGAATGGTGGCAACACACACTAAGACCCCGACTGACATGGGACAGATCCATCTCAAACAACCAGAAGTGGCAAAACCACTGTTATTGCATCAAGATTTTTTATTTCAACTGATCAGAATTTCCAGAATGATTAAGCACACCCACTTAACCACAGAACACAGTGAACTCCCAAAGGAAGGTTCTACATTTAAGATGCAATGAAAATACTGATCTTATTCCTGGGATTTGCTTCTGGCAATCTTAACATCTATAGATGTCCACAAAAAGGAAGTGTTTTTTTTTTCTTTTAGTTGTTTATCCCCCAAAATGAGGAAGGAAACTTACAGTACATGTTTATTGCATGAAATTACTCCCTTATAATATCTTCATCAACACCAGTATTGTTTCCTTAATTATTAAAGGCGAAAAAAGTTTATGAACTTAACATAACTTAGCAATAATTGTAGGAGCTGCATCTTGGTAAAAAAAAAAAAAAAAATGATGATCATCAGACTACCTGGTGAAACAGAAATTAGGTTTCAACTTCTCTATAAAGATGCTGGAATGGCAGGAGGTAAAAGGAAGTTTAAAGTCAGAGAATACTAAATTTATTAGGTAACACAAAGAGAATTTTCAAAAGTGTACATACTCAGTGAATCCTTTCTATCCTAAAACTGAATATTCTAAACGTTTCTAATGTTGCTTCAGTGTTAATGTCATGTTAATCATGATCCCAAATAAATTTTATCAAAAGTATTGTAATGGCACATAGGCTTGGAACTTCACTTTGAGGTTAGCACGTACAAAAGTTTGGAATTCACTCAACACACATGTTCTTTAATAAAAGAAATCAGGATGAGCTACCTATAAGTGGGTTTCAAAACAGGGTCCCTTTTAAAGCATTCTTTCATAGAGTTACCTCCTGTGAAATGGAAACAGTGTATGGATTTTGCATGTCACAAAATCCTTGCTTCAAGCTGCCGTCTTCTTGGCAGCAGCAGATTTTAATGAACAGTACTTTTTCTTCCTTGTTTTGTTTTCTGACATCTCAGTACATTCAAATAGTCAAAATGTTTAGAATAACATCACCACAAATTTAATGAAACAGATCAGAACGTGGCCAGCATTGTCAGGCAAAACCGATAACACTTTATGTGTCATAGAAAGTACCCACCTCCTCCCCACCCCCGCCCTCTCCCCCTTCCTCAGTCATATGGACACCAAAAGATTTAACAAGACTTATAAAAAAATAAGGCACATTTATTTTGATATGGTTATTTTTAAAATAGAAAACCCCTCTCCGAACATCTGTATTCAAATGAGCTGTGTAAAAAGACACCTTGTGGTACCTAAAAGAGGTTATGGTACCTATGGGATTGCTTCTTCTATTTTAGTGACAATGGAATAAATTGCACCTATCCCACATTGTCAAGTAATGAAAATATGCCTCTTTTTCTACTATTGAATGATTCAAAATCTGCTATTTCTGGAAATACAAAGAGTGAGAAGGGAGGGGTCAAGTGGTACATTAGAAAAAGGTGTGAAGATCAATGATGTACAGATATCATAAGGGTTGATGGATTGCACTTTTCCACATATTTCAATACACAAAATTTTTCGAATGCGTATGAACGATTGCAACCATTTTGGCCATTAGCTATTACCCTTCAGCTTTTTATTCCATTTTGGTAAAAATGGGTATTTTTGTAAAACTAATGAAGGATCAGCAACATGAATACTTATAACAATCTCTTCACAACTCCCGACACAGATATAGTTAGTTAGCATTTAACCTGAGATACAATCTGTGGAGAGGTTGTTTTAGACATTTCTTCCTTCATTGTTGCATCGATTCACACTGATGGTGGTGATTCATGGATGGAACTTAAAGAAAAATTGGCTATAGCATGGCTTTTTTTTTTTCTTTCTGTACTAGTAAAAAAAAAAAAAATAATAATAATAATAACAATCACAGAATTCATGTCCTCACAGTAGCCAGAAGCTAAAATAATGTGCTTCCTTATTGCACGTCAAACCAAGAAGTGTATAAAAGACAATGCTTCCCAATCCAAATCTGAAAGCCAGGTTCATCTCAACTGGATTCGGAATGTGCTGATTTCCATGGGACTCAAGCTGATCTCACTTATATTTCGGGCGTCTGGAGGTGAATGCATCAAGGATAATGATGAAGGTATGAGACTTGCGACAGTGAACATGCTAAAAAGCTTCTGTACCAAAATCTAGAAAATAAATGATAAAAAAATTGCACAGTTAGGTCAACTTTGAAGAAAGATTAGTAACACATCTATATATTTATTCAGTGGAAAATAGTAGGAGAGTAAAACAGCGTATTTGAAGTTTCCTTTTAATGATAAAAAGAGGAAGAGGAAGGAGATTAGATACAGCTATGCGTGCTTGTACACACAGACCACCCTGGGACGGACACCTAGGAGAAGCGTAACCAGGAGAGGACAGCTCACTCTACGTTCTTCTTCTGAATTTCTTGAGAACTTATCACGTGCAGGGGCCACTTTTTCAAGAAAAGAAAACACATCTATGAGCCAGCAAGCTTTAAAAACATCCATATCCTCTTACACCCAACATTTACACCTAACAGTTGTCGTTCTTCTTGTTCCCAAAGAGCTGAGAGAAAGGACACAGGCTCCTCATGTCAGTGAGTCCCATTTTCAGGGTTGGGGGGTTGCTGAGAAAGTACTACCCTCATCCCATGTCTCTCTGGACCATATAATCCCCTTAAAACTTGACGCCTTAATGTCTATATACAAATGCTTACAACCAAGTACACTCACATCATCAGTAATAAGGTAAAGCGTAAATATCATGAAAAACAAACCCAAAACCATCAGTGCTTTCTTCGCACCAATTCCACGGACGGCATGATACGAGAAATGAAGAAACTTATCTGCCTAAGTGGATTTTGACCCCCTACCATATTGTCTTTTCTCTCCTTTTCAGATCCTATGCACATTCTAGTTGGTAGGGTTGGAACTGAATCACTTAAGTCTGATCTACAGGTTATCTGTGAGGTTTTGGAGAAGAGCTGGGTCAGCTGAGCTGCCCCGTGGGGCAGACCTGCCTGTGTGCCATCGAACTGTCTTCTCTGAGCACAACCTGCTCAGAGCCAGAGGCAGAAGGCTGGAGGTTCATTTCCTTCCAAGGAGAGCCTGAGGGAACTATCAGAAAGACCAGCTCAAAGGAGACAGAAAAACTGGGCAGCTGGCAGGTCAGCCTGAAGACCTGTTTGGCTGGCACGGTGAGGACTCCTATGCAAATCTGGCTTGATCAGGAGATCTAGACCCTCATTTCCCCTGGGACAACAACTGACTGGAGCTAAGTAAGGTTGCTTCGGGGCCGTGGTGAAACTCCCCGACTGGCCAGTGTCACCACTTCCCTACCCCACCCCACCTTTAGATATTATAAAACCTGCTTTTGCCCCTCTGAGACTTCATGGACCTAGATCCTACATGAGCATGTGTGAGAGAGGAGGGAATATTGGGGGGCGGGGGAAGAGGATGTTTTGTCGGCTGGCAACGGAAGGCCTAGGAATGGAGGAGAATGTTGCCCTTACACGTGCCCATGTTCCAGACGTGCATTTTGATGCTGACAAGGAGAAGAGATCGAAGGTTGAGAAAGTGCTTTCTTAAGATGGAGAGACTTGAGCTAATTACAGCAGCTGAGGGGAAGGAGTCCACGAAGAGGCAATGAAACATTATCTTATTGTCAGAATGATTAGCAGAAAGCAAGGATTTCAAAGCACATGAAATCAACAAGCAAAAATCACTTTTCAGCTCACCTTTCCCTGGGTTGTGGAACAAAGCAGCCCCGTGTCTCTGCTCGAGAAGCGGCAGTCAAACCCCTTCCTGTGGAGGATCAAGGCCGCCTCATCGGAATGCTTGCCATCCACCTGCAGATGAGCATAGAGTGACAAGACGCCACAGCGACATTAAGGCAAATAGCGACACCACTGTATACTCCACTGTTTTAAAGTCAGCGTCCCCAAACCAAAAATGCTCACTTTATTTAGCAGTGAAGCCAGGAAAATTCATTTCCCCTCCAGTCCCACGTTCACTGTCACACCTGCTACATCCCCTCTACCTCCCCCACAAGGAGGCAGGTGACAATATGTTTTAAGTCACCTCATGCCCTGGTTTCTGGCACAGTCCCCGAGGACCTGGGTGTCCTTTTGTCTACATGTCACATACTGTTTTATCAAAGTTTCTTCAAATAAAGCATTTATTTTTTTTAAATTTAAATTCAATTACTTAACATAATGTATTACTGGTTTCATGTCTAGGTAGAGTCTTATATAATACCCAGTGCTCATTACATCACGTGCCCTCCTAAATGTCTATCACCCAGTTACCCCATTCCTGTAACCCCTCCCCTCCAGCAACCCTGTTTGTTTCCTATGATTAAGAGTCTCTTATGGTTTGTCTCCCTCTCTGGTTTTGTCTTGTTTTACTTTTTCCTCCCTTCCCCTATGATCCTGTTTTGTTTCTTAAATTCCACATACGAGTGAGATCATATATGATAATTGTCTTTCTCTGACTGACTTATTTCGCTTAGCATAATACCCTCTAGTTCCATCCATGTCGTTGCAAAGGGGCAAATAAAGCATTTAATTTTTATTTATTTAGTTTTTAACATACACGTCAGCTGAATAAAGTGTACCTGAATTTAGTCCTTATCTGGTCATTGAATGATGTATCATCCATCTCAAAACTGAAACACACTTCTTTATTGAATGCTAATTTTTGCTAATTGCATTAACATTTTTAATCTTTAATGCACTGGTTCATTATTTTTATATAAAAGACATTTAAATTGAATTAGTTATGCTTATCACTTGCTAGGCCAGCCACATTTATTAGCTTGATGTATCATTTAAATTCACATTACAGAAGCTATTCTTCTTGTGCAAAGAGAAAAATACTAAACATGACAAGTCAGCTACAGGGATCAATATATACTTTCTTGCATCCATTTAAGTAAGGATGCCATGAGTGCTCTGAATATTTTAAGTTACAATTCTCTTAATAAATTTTGTTTCCTCAAGGGGGGAGATGCTTCTGATAATAAGCAAAATAAATTAAGAATCCTTGGACGAATTAAGAAAGGGACGGCTATTTAAAGGAGTTCAGTGTGCTCAGCACTGACCTGTGATGAAAATGATCCCTTTTCCTCCTCTGTGGCCACAGATATGAATATGTCCAAGTTCTTAATCATCTTCACTGGGGGACATGATTTTTAAATGTGCCACAGAGACATCTTTTCTGAGGAGCTGTCAGCATTCTCACCACTGATTTGACTTTAATGTGCCTGAACAATTTAAAGCTGGCCTCACCTCGGATTCTTGGCTGGAATAACCTGTTTTATGACATTTCACACTTATTCTGCAGTGGTACTGCTAAGATTTTGTTTGAAGAGAGAGGAAAAAGTCATTTAAGGAATTCTGAGTCATCACAGGACCAACATGATAAACATAGCAAGTTTAAATCCTATGACAATGTTTTCTAATAAAATTTCAAGGTGTTTCACACAGTCCCAAAATAGCATGAAAAGAGCACAGTAAAAAAAAAAAAATCCTTCATTTATCACATACATAAGGTCTCCAGAAGAACAAGGATAAGTCTGTCGTGTGCTAAGTGTATAGGCTTGGAAGAGTTACTGATTACCTAAGCATCAGTTTCTTTGCCTATAAAATGGACCTAATGCAGGTTTCCCCTCTTCATGGAGTCATGGCGTCTAGTAAGACGTTGAAAATACGATGTATGGTGGCTTAGCTTATAGGACAGAATGTGTTGGTGCAGAAGCTATAGAAAATGGATCAGAACCTGGGCTGGGAGTCAGGCAGCTTGAGATCTAGATCCTAGCTCTGCAATTTCCTAGATGCTTTTAGCAAAACCTGGTTTTTCCTTTAGCATAAAATGGAGATGAAATTCAATTGTGTAACAGAGACTCAGCCCAGTGTCTGCAGCAGAGGAAGCCCTTGGTACATTTTAGCTATTGTTCTTTCTGTCATTGTAATCTATCAGATAAGTACTCGTGATTATTTTCCCAATAGCTCACTTAATTTTTTATTCACAAATTTTCTTTAGTGACATTATAACTGTAGCTGAGGAATCAGAGACCCTCCAAACTATATGTCAACAATTATGCATCAAAATCATAACATAACAAAATCATGACTAAGTCCCAATTCAGATTCACTATTTACGTGGTCTATTGATGAGGCTCTTTTAAAAGCACCTATCATTATAACCTAAAGCATTTAGCCATTTTAACTCACTAAACCATCCTTACAAAATCACCAGACAGCAGGCTTTGTGAAAATTCCTGCAACACATCTGCTCTTGAAATAATGAATGTGTGAGGCCTTTACCAGACTGGTGATAATAAAAAAAAAAAGGAAAAGGAAGCATCTTTGGAATTTTGCCATTAGTTTTACAAGAGATTTAAACAATACAAAAGTAGAAATTGAAGTCATAAAGAGTAATTTTCACTGATGGAAAAATGTTACACTTTCTCTAAAAACCAAAACTGCATCACTTTCGTAAGGACCAGAACACCAACTGAAATAGCAATCATCTTGTCCAAGTTTTTAAAAATTAAATATTCATGAAAGTATCAGTTTTCAAGCAAAAATACCTGAGGCAAAGCAGCAGTTTTTCAGTTTCAAAGTCTGTCTCGTCATTTTATTTCCAAGAAAACTGTTTTTCAAAGTAGGGAAACTGTGAATTTAACTTGAATATGCATGCAAGAAAACAGATACCTTCACAAAAAAGATGCTGTTCACTCGAGGAGAGTAAACAGACTCTGAAAGACCTGTTTTTATATTCATTAATGTATGAGTACTATCCGGACCTCAGAAAAAAAAAAGGGGGGAAGAGGGTAGGGAAGAAAATTTACCAAGTTTGAAATTGCACCAAGCACTATGCTAGGTGAGCTTCAAATCAAGTGTCTCTGTATATAGCTCAGATCACATTTGAGACTGAATCCCCTCAGGACGGCCTGGGTGTTCCGAAGTCACTTGGAGAATCCACTGCAGAACTTACTTCCAGGGGACAAAGCAACCTGTGGCTCTGAGGCTAAGCAGGGCCCGGGAGGTTTCTCTGGCAACGGGGGGGGGGGCGTGGACGGAAGATGGTACGGCTGGCAGAACGAAGCCATCAAGGCTAGAAGCTGGACTGGGGGCAAAACACACGAACCAGTCCTGTGTCTGCAGATACGTCATTTAACCTCTCAGAACTCAGAAAACTCGGGAGACTCGTGAAGCGCCCCTCTGAGGATCAAGTCCCAACCACAATGACAGTAACAGTAATCGCAGCTAACACTTTTTGAGCACTTGCCGTGTACAGAATACTTCTCACAGAAGAACTCAATTCATCTCATAACAGCCTTTGAAACAGTGGAGGTGGTATACAAGTTTGTATTATTATATTTAAGTGCACGTGAACATCGCAATCATGAAGCATGCCCTCTCATAGTCAACTAGCAATGATCACTGACCGACCCTACATTAGTCCTTCATGATCTTTCCCACAGATGGTGGGTGGATCCTTCTGAGGGTGTCCCATCATAACTGAGTGGTCAAGAGAAAAACAGGCAGAGTATTCCCTAACATTTTCAGCACTCTCACTCCCCTTTGTTCCCATACAAGAGGAGTAGAAGGTTCTGGGCGGGGATCTGGAGTCAACATGCTGGGGTGCGCCTCTCAGCACACCATTTACTGGCTGCATGACCTGGGAAAGCTACCTACCATCTTTAGGTCAGCTAGTTTCCTCTTCTGTAACAGGGGGGCACAATATTGCCTACCTTCACAGTACTGCTGGGAGAGCTAAATAAGGCTCTCTTTACAAAGAAAACACTCAGCATAATGCCTGGCACACAATTTTAGGTATCTTATTAACTTTTCAAAAAATATATACGGAATACAAGTCAAGGTGACATCGAGATTTACTTTGGGAATAAAATTCAACCTCCAATTTATTAAAAAAAAAAAGTGCCTACATTTTTATTTCATTTTTAGCAACAATCACCACTGCTCATGACTGAACTCTCACCGTTGAGAACCTTCATTCGTCACGCACTCAGTGCTTAGTACGTGCCAGATACTGTTCTAAGTGCTCTACAAACATTAACTCATTTGATCCCTAGGACATCTCTGAGGTGTGTCCTGTTATCATGGCCACGTTGCGAATGAGGCAAATGGGAGAATGAGGGGCTGTGTGCTAAGAGAACCGGCCGGTAAGCGCAGGTGATGTGCTCAAACAAAGGCAGCGGGACTCCAAAGTGCTCTACCAGCTTCGCCCCCCTGCCTTCGTGCTAGCTATGGACCGGCGCTCAAGGACACCCGCTAGGAGGGAAAAGAGAAAGATCACTTTTAATGTAACAGAAGAAAAGGCTATAACCCGAAGGAGCTCACTCTCTGATCTGAGGTTAGAAAAAGGGAGTATTTAATCCAAGGTTCCAGCAGCCTAAAACCACAATTTATCAAAACATACATTAGTTGAGAAAGGAAGGCATGGACACTGTCATTTCCACCCACCGGCCCCATTTTATACGGGATTTAAAGCCATTCTGAAAATCATACACGCACACGGCAGTGTCTCATAAGCAGAGCAGCAGGCAAGTGTCCCTCCATCGACGTGGGTGAGAACTCAGAAGAGAGAGCTGTGCCCGTCCCGTCTCACACCAAAAGAAATCTGACTTGCTCATTAATAAGGTGAGCTTCACAGATAAGCACTCCTGGAAACTGTAGTCAAGGTTATGTGTGCACTCTTTTTTTCTGTGGAAGACAGAAGCCATAACTTCGACTAGATTCCCTAAGAGAAATGTGTCTCTACCCTCCTCAAAGAATGTCTAAGGTCCATACAGATTAAGGCATGGCTAAACAGCTGGTGGAGAAATTTCTCCAACCTGCCCAGACTCCTTGAAAATGCCTACTGACATCCATCTTTCCCTGTATTCTGGCAACTGGAAAGGTGGGAAAACTGCACACTGCATTTTAAGTCCTGAGACAGGAAGTAACCAGTAGGAATTCATTTTCCAGGGCATTCATTAAAATGTCCAATAACAGTTATCCTGTTTCGATCAACAAGATAAGATGACAGAAAGAACAGGGAAGGTGAAGGGCTGTTCTTAGATACGTACAACGAGGAAATTTTCTCCACAATTTTCACCTTTCCAGAAGCCAGGGAGATTAATAAAGCACCAATCAATTCTTCTAAGAAAGGCAAAATGAAGTAAAAACCTTAAACTGCCTCTTACAAGAAAAGGGGGCGGTGTAAACAAGTGGAGAGAGAAAATCTTATTCGGTAAGTGGTGCTGATGTTGAAATGATAATATTTAACTATTTGCAAGAAATGGTTAAGCAGAAATCAGAATAAAATGTCACAGAGATAGAGCTAAATGTAATACACAGAGAGAGAGGTAGATATAGATATAAAGATACGTATCTATAAATGAATTAAGTAAAAATACATCTGAACATAAAAGAGGTGGAAATAATCTGGGGGAAAGAAAAAGGTCGAACAACGTATCATTGTGCAAAACATCAAGGCAGCATGGCTCCATGAAGCCTTTAATTAAATGGCTTAATCAAATTCCTCTGGTCCCTGGAATGTCTGCATTCCAGGCTGAAGCTATCTCTCCAGCCTACAGAACCCCGACCGATGATCCGTGCCCCCGTGAGATTCTCCCAGCATCCTCTCTACCAAGACTCCCTTCCCCCCTAATTAATACCCTTTCCTGAGGATGGCATGGTGCTCCTGTTCCCCAGCTTTCAAGCCTTTACAGAATCTTCTTTTTAATATCTCAAGCTTCTGACAGTACAAGAAAATGAGATGGTAAAGAGAAGAGAGGGGGGCCGAGCCTCCAGGAGGAGAAGGCTGACAGTTCACTGCTAGACGGGACTTCACTGGCGCACTCGGCGGTGCTGCGAGGCAGGGTTTAAGAGATGCCTGCTCCCATCGTCCTCTGACTGCAACCAGATGACATGCAATCAGTTTTTTCCAAAAACATATAAAATAAGAGCAACATATGCTTATATAAAACCATAAACTCATCTACCAATACAGAATAATTCCTGAAAAACTGGACTCCGAGGAACAGATTTAGTAACTCTTAAGAAGTCAAACGCCACCCTCTGAGGCCCTGTACAGCACCCAGATTCAGAAAACCTGCACGTGGGCCCTAATTCTGCCATGTACCACTGCGTAATTTTATCTTAGTCATTTAATTTCTAACTTTTACTTTCCCAATTTAGTAAATGGAGATAACAGTAATTTCTAGAATCATGAGAGTTTTTAAAAATTACTGATTCCTAAGTTGCCCCACCCCAGACCTAGGGAATCAGAATCTCAGAGATGGGGAAATTTGTAAGTCTTCTCTATTTCAAAATCTCCCCAGTGTGATCTGGACACATAGACTCTGAGGACTGGTAGTTGGAAATGCTGCAGCACCTCGGTGGGTTAGCAACACCTCCAACCCTACCTTGCCTCTCTCACTGTTGCTCGAGTCCATAACCCCTTTCTCCCCTGAGGAGTCAGGCTGCCCATGTGACGTTTAGAACTTGAGGAACCATCAGACGGTGACCCGGGAGCTGGGCAAGCAGGGGCCTCCTCCATCCCGCTGCCGACGAGGAGGTGAGGCAGAAACAAAGACGTGCCTCCATTGTGTGAAGGTGGTTCTCAGACACGTTTCTTGTGGGAGGTGGTAGTTAGGAAAATGCTTACTTACATACAGGCCAGTGGAGACCTCTGGTCTTGCTTGGAAGCTGAGAGCTATGTTCACACTATTTCAATGGGAAAAATGCTTTGCAACCTCCAAAGGAACAATTCATTATTATATGTTTGGAGCTGCCAGCACACAAAAATAGGAATACAATCCAAAATGTTGAGGTCTGGTTTCTGGATTTCTTCCAAGTGATCTTTGTCTTCTTTTAGTGTAACCATGAAATTACACTTGACACCTTTTTAAGTACCAAGCTTTCTTTGATTCAATACCTACATCAGCTTCTTTCAATGATTATTTTCCTATTATCAGAGGTTAAGGGACAGAAAGCAATTCTTTAAAGAAGTGATTTTGAATGGACAAATCAATCCCCTTGGATTACTGGTGAGCTTTTAACCAACTGTTAGAAATATGTGCTAAGAGTCAAAGACTAACACAGGAACCGGCACCGATTGATAGGATAACGTAAAACAGCCCCAAATAATACCGACTTCTGATCATGTGCCAGTGTGCTAGTTATGGTTACACATAATATTTCAGTCTTTATTCTTCCTGGTCAAATTGTTAAATTGCTTTCTATTTCCTCTGCTAAAACCCTAGTTTGCACCTGAGCTGGCAAGTACCGTAAGCACCATCAGGACGACAACGTATGTTTACAAAGCACTTCTGTTTCCAAAGGGCTTTCACAGCATTAGTTTATGTGTTGCTCACAACAGACCTGCAGCAGGCAGATCTGATATCAGCCCCATTTTATAACGGGCAGCTGAGTCGGCACTCGGCCAGCCATCAGGGAGTGGAGGTGGGCCACCTGTTGAAGGGTGTGAGGAACAAGGGGAAGCCAAGCGGACATAGTGAGTGGAGACCAGACCACACGGAGCCGAATTCTTCAGAGTGTGAACCAACTGAATAGCAACATTCATTGACTCCAGACAACTGGATCTGCTTCCAGAAAACAATCATGGGAAAGAGTCATCTAGAAATGAGGCTAAGGAACAGTGGCCGCCATGTGCCCCAAAAGCCCTCAGATCCTTAGGTTGCTAATGTCCTCTACCATCCATGCCCAGAGGCGGCAACCTGAGGCTCAGAGTCTTTAGTACCCCCCACTCTATCCCCTCATTCCCTTTGGCTTATGAATTAATGAGAGGAAAAACTCAGGGAGGCTATCCATCGCTGGTGTGTTCTTTCCATGAGTCAAAAAGTTGACCCACAAAAGACTAGCAGAATCCTAGAAACAGAACTCATGAGATTCGCTCAATCAGCAAATTGTTGCTGAGCCCCTTCTATGTGCAAGCATTCTTCTAGGCAACAGGATGCAGCAAGGAATCAAAGAAAAGACCAGCTCACATGGAGCTTCTATTCTCACCACGGCACCCACGTTTAGGCCTTTCTACTTGCTTGTAACTCTTCCTGGACCACTCTACCCCCAGAAATCTGCATGAGTCACTTACTCTCTAACCTCCTTCAGATTTTTACTCCATTAACACCCTTTCTGCAAGGTCCTCTTCCAACCACACTATGCAAACTCGCATCATCTTCCAGAACCATCCTTCCCTCCTATTTTCCCTCCCTAACACTTATCACCATCTAACACATTATATGTTTCTCTTATTTTTTCTTCTTTATTTTTCTCCTCCCACCAGAATCCATGCTTCAGAAAGGCAGGGGTGATTGTCTGGTTTGCTCACGACAGTATCCCTAGTGCCTATAGCTGTAACTGGCACGTAGTAGGCATGAAATAAATCCTGCAGGTTCATTCGCATGATCAAACAAGGCTTTTAACACATGCAGATATATGCAGGCCTCCTGTGTTCACCTGTATTCATTATCACAAGCCGCATGGATATTCCTACATAGGCCTAAGTTCCTTCTCTTGGTCGTACAGTTTTAAAAGCCCTATACGTCCAAATTTGCAGGCATTTATCCTTACTTTACTTGGTTTGCTTTAGTTCTTTGTGCTTAAACGAAACATTTTTCTCTTCTTATGTGGTCTTCAAACATGAGCATTCTCTTCTTTTCATACTCAGGCCATTTATTACATTCCCTGCAGAATCCCTAAGTACTTAGGACTATTTCTAGCTACGCATATGTCAATTCACAGTATCACAAAACAGCTCTACAAAAGATAAAAATGATGTCAAATGTCTAATTTTTATTCTTTTCAAATGCAATCTCTGACTTTAAAAGTAGGCATACATGTAAACAAAAGCAGTCTAACTGAATTAAAATTCCAAATCTAATAAAACCTTCCCCTCTCTTCCTCTAGTATATCTTTAGATGTCTCTAAATACTTGGTTTCTCAATGCAAACGTCTGCGTTGCAGTGATTTTCAAGAGAAAGATATAAATGTACAAGGCCTCTGATACAGAAATAATTAAATGCTATGCTTCTTAATTCTCTAACTCCTCAAGAAACACTGGCTAACAAGGAGAAATGAATGGAAAATGCCAGAAGAGCTGATCTTATGGCCTGTTCTCCCACCTACTATAATGTGACCCCAGGGCCAGTTTTTGCTTTCTTATCTGTACAAAGATAATATACCCTGACCTTCTCACCACATAGAACTTTTCCAGGAATAACATAAATTAGTAGTGGGATATGCTCTAAACTACACAGCAACAGTCAAATGAAAGGTAGAATGATTTTGTCTAAAGGCCAAGTCCTCTTAACGGCTCCTTGAAGCACAGTAAAACCCACAGTACAGTTGACCCTTGAACTGTGCAGGGGGTTAGGGGCGACGATTCCCCTCCCCCGAGTCAAAAATCCGCATGACTCTGACTCTCCCAAAACATAACTACTAATAGCCTACTCTTGATTGGAAGCCTTACTGATAATATGAACAGTTGATCAGCACATATTTTGTATGTTATATGTATGTTACACTGTATTCTTAAAATAAAGGAAGCTAGAGAAAAGATGATGTTAAGAAAATCATAAGGAAGAGAAAATACATTTTCAGTCCTATAGTGTGTTTATGGGAAACAATCTGTGTAAGTGGACCAGTGCAATTCCAGCTCATGCTGTTCAAGGGTCAGCTGCAGTTCTTTCTGCTTCTCATCCCCTTATATCAAATACATCACAAAAAAGTAATTCTTTATAGATACATTTTGGGATATACCTTTGACTGTATTGTCCTCAGATTAACGAGATGAATGTCACAAGGCAAAGATGACAGTAACGGAGAGAATTCACCCAGCAGCTGAAGGGTGGGCACGGGGATCTTTTCTGTCATTGTAAAGACAGGATGATTCAGGAAAGAGGAAGTTATGTGGCTAACGAGAGAAGGATAACTGACCGACTTCTTTTCTTCTTCCTATCAAGAAAAAACAGAAATGCTTAAGTGTTATATATATGCAGTTTTCACAATATTAATGGAATTACCTGACAGGGTTTAAATAGAAAAGAAATATAAACAAAAACAAATATTTTAATTTTATATTTTGTAAATAACAGTCTTAGCCAACACAGAGATTACCAAGTCCATTTGTAAGCAATACAAGAAAATGAACAGTGTCCACCTAACTCATGTTTAGAAAGATCTTTTTTCCATTGCTTTAGTACTAAAAATCCTGACAACATTTTCCAAAAAACATTTTAGGACAAGGCATAACATTTTACGGAAACTCTTTCTCAACCTACCACAAAATTCTTAAATAGATGGGCTGGGATATTCACACATCTTGTACATCATCAAATGTGATCTCTTCTCCCTCAGATTTTACCCACCATATCCTCATGGTTTCATTTATACACTCAACTAGACCATAACATCTTGTGATCCGAAGCTATGCTCCATACATGTTACCCAATGACAGGATTTTTTGGGGAAAAACTCTCAAAATAAATAAGGTTTTGAAAATAACACAAGGAGTATACCTATGTCATCTGTTAAATCTGGTAAATCACTACCACTGAACTGAAACTGTTAAATTATGTTATGTAATAGTTAGTACGTATTTACCTAGTACACAATTATTCAGTAGAATTTAAAAGTACTTTAGTCATTGCTATGGTATATACTTAAAGACGAGTGGTTCTGCACGTTCAAACATTAAACAAGTCTGCCAGGGCTGGGGATAGGCATATGGCAGATGACACACTCAATTAACTAAATCGATGACTAAGTAGAATCTTAACCAATAATGCCTAAGGTATAAGAGCACACAGAGAAAAACACTGAGAAGAGAAAATAATTTATGTAGAAAGGTTTTTTGATCAACAGTGACATGTGGAACAAATTTAATTTTGTATCTTATTTTTAAACTGTCCATTTCACTGATATCCTCTGATTTTGCATCCTTTCTGCAATACAGGGCTCAAATAAAAGGCTTGGCTACTTATCTGGCTGAAAAGATAGGATTTATAGGAGATACGGGGCTTAAAATTCAGAATGTCAGATTAGCACTGAACAGAGGGTTTTGAGCAAAGAGTGACAAGCATCTTGCCAGCAGCGAACTATAGATGTCATTACAATTCAGACTATGGAGAGAGAAAAAAAATTAAAGGCAGTAGAGGGACAGTGCATATTAAGATACTGACACAAGGTCTAAAAGACTTGTAAATAAAATATGCACCCATCCCACACTCTTTTTTTAAAAGAAAGATTAAATAAAGCATATATAATAATATTCACCAACAATACTGAAATTGAATGCATGTTGTTGAATACTGAGGGAACAGTTTCAACTGGAAACTTTAAATGTAGTCCAAGATCAAAGGACTTCATAATCTAGGTCAGGATTGCTGACAAAATCACTTTTCAATAATAAAAGATAAAAGATTCCAACAGAAAAGAAGACACCTGCTGTATCAGAATCAGAAGGCATTAAGTCCATTCTAGGTCAAGTAACGTTCAGAGAAAGCTCTCTGGCTTTGTTCTATGCTCTTGGAGGAATCTCTGGACACTTCAGTGAATAGGTGGGATACTTCTTGATGGATTATGTATACCTTTCAAACAGTAATGTGCATATATACTCTTCCTCCCAACCACACCAGTTCCCTTGACTCTCAGTGCCCCCCCGCAACCTACCATACATAAAAATGGCTTGGGGAGCTTTAAACATAGATCCCCGAACCCTAACCCAAATCTACTTAATCAGAATTTCCAGGGGTGAGCCCTAGGAAGCCAAAGCTTAACAGCCCCCAGAGTGAATCTCAAATCTCAGTCAGTCTGACACAGCTCTGTGGACATGTGCTGGGAACCATCACCGCAGACACCCTCCCAGCCTTGTAGAAGAAACCGCTGCCTTTGGAATCAAATATCTAAGTCTCATCCTTTAACTAGTTTTGGATTAAGAAAATGATTCAGACTAAGAAACATGTTAATGATTAAGTCTCGTCAAAGGAAACAATGTCATGACTGTAAGTGCTTCGAGAATTCAAGAACTGTGCCATTTATTGTCCTAAGCAGGATAAGGAAGAGAAGTTTAGGAAAGATTTGTGGTTCAGAGCTATAAAAGCACCACGAACAAATAACGCTGCTGGAAGCTGGCCAGGCAGGGTGGGACAAAATCTCACAGAAGGTTCCATGATTCATGCACTTTCTTAACATGTTTACAGCAACGAGGGGCTCGACAAGATATTTAGCTGGTGAATTATCACCTTTTGATTAATCTCCTGGAAAGGTAATCTTTTAACTGTAACCTTTATGATAAACCCAAAGCTTATAACACATGTTTGCTATAGGAAATTTTAAGCTGTAAATGAATTCTCCAGCCTTGCAGTAACTAATACACTACTCTAAACATTATTTGGTTCCTTGTGGGTTGGAAGGCTTCAAGCTGTTCAGATCTAGCTTTCTCCTTGTATTCTGTATGAAATTATAAAGAGTTTATAGCACATTCTGATCCAAACCACACGAAGTTGAGATCTCCATTGGGTTCCAGCCCTTATTTTATAAATCAGAACTTCCTGCTAGGCTCCATGGTGTCCTTCATGAAGCCCATTTAAGTTATCTGATCCTTAAACATCAAAGGTTTCCATCCATCTACATCAAAACTTGCTAAATAAATTATCTAAGACAATAAGAGATGATATTTTGAGTCACTTTGGCTTATTCAGTACGACCTGATACATGGTGGGAACTTGATAAATGTTTTTTTGAACTTAATCTATCAACAAGTAAATGTAATATAAATAAAGGAGAGAAAAATACAGTAGGGGAAAGGATGCGGTAAAAAGAGACAGAAGAAAATAACTGATGAAAATATAATGAATCATAAGATTTAGAAATATATCTCATTTAGCGCAGAGGTGAAGCCTGGTGATCTGTGAGCTAAATCTGCCTATAGATAGGTTTTGATAGGTCTGCATGGTATTAAAAAGTTGTCTGTTTTTTGGCCAACTCTCAAAAAAGAAAAAAAATCCAGGAGATTTCACGGTGAAATTGTCAACAACAACAAAACTCCCTAAAACAGGTAACTTTTTTTTTTTTAAACCCAAAACACTGGAAACCCAAGTCACCCTGGGCCCCCATATTCCCTCAAGTGCAGCTGAGTTGTAGCTCCTTGGTGGGATGTGTCCTCACTCATCACAGACCTGGGGTCACCTCACTTAAGCGTTTGCCCTTAAACCTGACCAACCTCCCTCATGCCATCACTTTTCTGAGCCCTGTAAGCATTTGAGCTTTTCATCTGATCTCTCCTAGCTCCTTTTCCTGACATGTAAAGAACTGGTATCCACAGGTAAAATGACACAGCTGTAATACCTGAACACTTCCCAGCACTTCTAATTCCTGGTTCAATGCCCTCTACCTATAGCAGTCTTCAGCAGGAAGGGATAGGGAGTAAGTGTCAAAGAAACAAAACCTAAAGGGTCAATGCCAAAGAGACAATTCCCACTTTCCGCTTCCGTTGGTCGTTACACATGGATGATAGTCCACCTCACATAGCTACAGTAACCCACTGGGCATCTGCACATCTCACAGCAATTACCATTCCAGTCCTTGTTCTCACTGCCTCTCTGCAGAACACTCACGAACAGGATTCGGTTCCACTTAGTCACCCAGATCACTCCTCCCAGAGGCTCTGGCAGGCTGAAGACTTTCTACTAAAATGCCTTGCTGTACAGAGACTGTCTCCTCACCATGGTTCCTACCATCGACATTTTAAACATGAGAGTCTGAGTTGAAAATAAAAACACTTTCTGTAAAGTTTAAGTTATAGGAGATGGAACATTCCTTAATCAAATGTCTTTTTAATCAATTGCACTAGAAATTAAAATGTATTTTCTCTTCTCTAGTTCATTTTTTATTTAAAAGAAACTATTGATTTAAGTCCAAGAATCTATAGTTGAGCAAAAAGAAAAATTTAACCAACATAGGATTATAAAAACACTGGATCATATTTCAATCAATTACTATCCAAGGAGTTTTGAATGGGAATAAACAAATTATTTCACTTCTAAGTGAAAGCTTTATAGATCTGACATGAAAATGCTTATTGCCATAGTTAACAGAAGCTTTGCAAATTAGTGTCTATATAGAGAGAAAAAAAAAATCATAAAAGCCAGAGACATTTTCGGGAGGAGAAAAAGACAGTAGCTGCCAGCACTCAGACAATGATTTTCCTGTGCAGTTTTAGTCCTCAAATTAAGCTATCTTGTCAGTAATTGATTTAAACCATGAGTCCCAAGAACTGGTTTAAATCTTGACATCTAAAAATGGATATTAAAATCTTTTTTCCTAAAAGATTCTAGATACTGAAAGAATTCTTGGCTTTAATGAGCTGTTGCCATTTCATTCAATCAACCAGTGTTTTATTTATAGAATAGCTACCACAGGCAAGGAGCCCTGTGGGGTACATGAAAATGAAGCAGACAAGTCCCTGGAATGGAGCAGGGGAAGAGAACATGCCGAGTATGACAAGGCAGTAAGCAGGGGCTGGGATAAATGCGGTGGCACCATGTGCTATTACAGCTCACTCATTTGTGCATTTGTGCATTCATTCATGCAACACATATTGGGTGCTTCCTCTGCTAGGAACAATTCTAGAAGCAGAGGAACATGGCCCCCACTCTCATGAAGTTATGGTCCAAAAGAGGAGAGAGACAATGATCAAATATAATCACATCTATGCACGGAGGACAGATGCGCAATTCTGAGGAGGCACTGAGGATGGTGATCTGGCCTGGTCAAGAAAAAGCAGTTGACCAAGGCAGCTTTGGCCTGAACTATTATGAAGAGTTCCCTGGGCACAGAATGAAACCACAAATGCAAAGGTGCTGTGGGCCCCAGGTGCATAGGGAGCACTTGGGACTGAAAGAAAACTAGTGGGCCTAGAGCAGAAATAACATGAGTCATGCTGGATGAAGCTGGGGGACAGGCAGGGCCCAGATCATGAGGGGCTCTTCAGGCCACGGGAAGGATTTTGGCTTTTATTAGGAGAGCAATGAGAAGACATCTGAGGGTTAAGAAGGGAGCAGTGAGGTTAGATTGAATTTTGAAAAGATGAATCACTTTGCTTACTTGATTTGAGAACAAATATGGCAGGAAAAGAAGAGCAGAATGATTCAGGAAACACATGATGTTTGTGTAGATAACGGTGGTCAAAATAAGTGAGTTTATAGATTGGAAATATTTAGGCAATAAGACAGCCAAGCACTGGTGATCATTGTTTTAAGAAAGGGGCAGGCAAAGGAGAAGTATCAATGAGAGATGACTCCTATGTGTGTGGCACTGGATGGAAGGTGGTGCTAGTCCCTGAGAGAGCAAACACTAGAAAAGAGCAGGTCTGGGGGGAAGGGAAGAGAGATCACGAGAGTGATCATGGATATGTCGGGTCTGAATAGCAGGATGCAGCTAGGTAGATGGGTCTGCAGGTAAGAGGTGAAATATATGTGTGGGTTTCATCTGCGTAGAGGTGGTCACCAAAGCCACAGGAGTAGGAGAGATTGCAGAGGGAGAACATATAAAACGAGAAAAGGAGAAGGCGTGGGGCCAACCCTTGAAGACTCTGACATTTAATGGCTTAATAACCATCAGAGAGATAAAGAACCACTTGAGAGGTAGGAGGAAAACCAAATGAGCACGGCACCACGGAAGCCCCGGCTAGACTGTCTTCTAAGAAGTGGCATGGTCAGTGTCAAATGTTGCTGCAAGGTGAAGTAAGACGGTGGATCTCGTGACACTGGCAATGGTGTGTGTGTGGTGGGGGAAGCTAAAGCAAATCTGAAATGAGTTGAGTGTGACACGGAAGCAATGAAATAAACCCATCTTCCAAACTGGCTCAACTGGGTGTGGAAGACAGGACGGGAGAGCAGGGCAAATGGAAATGAGTCTGTGTGGAGGTTGTTTTTGGTTTTTATTTTTAATAGGAGAAAATGAAGAGTGTCTAAAAGCCTGCAGAAAGGGTTTCTTTCCTAGGGAAATGTCAGCTATGAAGGGCAGAGAGAGGGAAGGAGGATGATGATGCTGAGGAGGGCGCTGGGGTATGTTGCAAGGACAAGTGGAGGTACTGGCCTGGGAGGAAAGGAAGGTAAAAATGTCTCTACTGCAACATGAGGGAAGAAGGAAAGGGTGGGCGGAGATGGCTGATACCTAGAACAGAGAGCCCTGTCAGATGTGCAGTCGATGGTGAGGCCACCAGCTAAAAAGAGTAGAAAAGATCTGAAATGGGTCAGTGAAGAAAGCAGGAGAGCAGAGTGAGAAAAAAAGGGCTGTGTAGAGATCATCTGAGGTGGGAAATCAGTAAAGCACGGAGGACTGTGATGATGACTTTTGTGTAGCCTTGAAGAGGCGTATTGTCATGTTGGTTTACATCCAACTGAGCTTTAGCCAGATTTTTTTAATGGAATGCTGAGGTTTTGTCTTGAGAAATGAAAACTGAGCAAGAAGATAGACAAGTAAATCCATTTTCAATTGAGGAGTCTAAGACTAGAATAAGCACACTAAGGTTTCCCATAAATTTTACTAATCAAACTTAATCTAAGTATGTGGTTAAGTTCTATTCTTAAATTCAACTCTTATTTTCTTTCAAAATAATCTCAGAAAATCTCACCCAAACTGATTCTTTAACATTTTACATCTACATAATAAGGAAAAATAAAAAATTAGATGACCTAAATGCAAATCTGACATATGTGTAACTGAAGTTCTCTTTTTTGTCAATATAGGCTACACCTATTATAAAGATATCTCAATCCTGGGAACTGAAAATCATAAAAAAAAGTGGACAGTCATAATTTCAAATTTTGGGTGGCAAAGAACAAACAACATCAGAACGTATGAGTTATTATTTTTTTCCTACCGTATTCACACTTCTTTTTTCCAGTAGTATTCGAAATAAATTAGCTGTAACCTTGTTATCATGGACACCTTGCTCAAGGCCGCGATTATCATCTTGCATGAGTCTTCGATCCATGATAACTTCAATCTGACCTAACAAACAAACAAACAAAAAAACTGGCCAGAGTTATTTAATACAAACATCCAGTGAGAATCACGTAAGTTTAGGCACGGTCCTGATTTAAGCCAAGGAGACAGATCCATATAGCCCAAAGTACCAAGGGCTTTCTCAAAACAGCTAGTAAAAATGCAAAGAACAGGACTGTATTTCCATTCTTCTTCATTAATGTCTGGTAAAATCTGGTAAGAAATTTAAAAATGAGACAGATCAAAACTTAAGTGAAATTTAAAAAGAATTAATCTGAAAAGTAAATGATGTCCTCTAAAATTTTTAGTGGTAGCATCTGGAATTTAAAAACATTTACGAGGTTCATTAGGAAACATACATCACACATGGAGCAACAAGGCAAATACAGATGTGTAGAATCTAAAAAGGATTTGAAAGACTAAGCGTTTAGGTTACTTGATATCTGGTCATTCTCTGAAGAAACCCCAAGATTTGGAGACACCCAGCACGTACCCCCTTCCCTCCCTGGTATTAAGTTAGTGGCATCAACTATCCTCTCTCCTCCAGTTCAAGAAGAGGTCATATTTGGTTCCTTCACTGGCTGTGCAATAATTCCACGCCTCCTCTAGTTTAAGTTGTAAGCTAAGAGTTAGGCTATGAGACTACAAACTAAAAAAACCCTATCCAAAACAAAGCAAAAAACCACCCAGAGCCACAGTCATATATTTACACTAAAAAAAAAACCTAGTCATACATACTTAAAAATATATGCATATTCATCCATCCACTCATTCACATTTGTTACAGTACTAAATGATCTTTTGGCATAAAAGAGCAATACATAAAATATTTTAATAACTATTATTTTTACATAGTCAATCCAACTCTGTTTAGTTCTTTCTTCTCAATTTAGGTACCCAGTACATAAAACTGCCAGTGATGGTCAGAATTTTCGTTGTTACTACCTCCATATTTATTTTAGAACACAACTGTCTAGAATGTGCTCCTCAGGCACTGGGACGAATTGGCCATCTAGAGCTTGATCACGTCACACCCAAATGAGTACATCAATCTCTTGGCAGTTTCTCTCTTCTCCCTGCCTCCAAATGTTAGCCCTCATAATATGTGACACTCAGTAAATCTCCTGGGCTGTACTCAAATTGTTCTTCTGTTTGTAGGTACTCAAATGCTAGGGTGCTTGGCTGTCTGGAGCAGGGGCACCTGGGCCAGGTGTGACTCTTGAGCCCCCCATTTTTAAACGTTGCCTTAAATTCTCAAAGCTGGGCCCTTAAATAGGGAACTAGACATTAGGACTGGAGCAATCATGGACTAGACAGTTATGTCACTTCCCTTGATAAAGGCAAGCTGAGAAATAAAGCTCCTCTGTCCCTAAACCACATCTAGGAATTTTATGTGAAGTTGTCCAATCTATAAATAGTTGACTTAATTTTTTAAAAATCAAAACATATGGAGTGCCTGGATGGCTCAGTCATTAAGCGGCTGCCTTGGGCTCAGGTCATGGTCCCAGGGTCCTGGGATCGAGCCCCGTATCGTGCTCCCTGCTCCGTGAGAAGCCTGCTTCTCCCTCTCCCACTCCCCCTGCTTGTGTTCCCTCTCTCGCTGTCTCTCTCTTTCTCTGTCAAATAAATGAATAAAATCTTCAAAAAAAAATAAAAATAAAAACATAAAAAATTCCAGACTCCTGGGCTCTTCAGAAGCAGAAAAATTTGGCAACCCTGGGCCCCTTTCCCCATGGTGACAACAGCCTGGCGCTGAGCAGCGGCTGCCCCACCGTTCACTGGGAATGGTGTGCCCCAGTTTGCCGAAGCCCCACCACTCCCCGCTGCATCCCTGACGTGAGGCCATTATTTTTCTAACAGCGTTAATGTCTTTATGGCATCATCTCATGAGTCTGTGTAATGAAAGTCACAAAAAAAGATGAGTAGTATGCTTTTTTGTGTGGGTGGACATATGGAATGTATGTATATGTCCAATTAAAAAAGTGGGTTTGTGGCAAAGGGTACGCCAGGTACCTGCACCCCTTTATTATCTGCCTGGCTCCTTAAGACATTTGTCTTAGCAACTCTCAATATGTAAGAAAGAAGAGCAATCTGACTACATATAAATGATAATGAAAAAATATGTATTATAAAGGACATACGCCTCCCCATAGGAGGTTTTATAAAAATTAATCTGTGTTTATGATTTATTTTCTCTTTCCATCTTGTTCTATCTTTTGAAATCCTTAAAGTTGTGTCTGTCACCTCTTTATCTGCCTAGCTGTATCATTTCAACTCCCTTTCTTCTTTCGGGTAGAAGTGCCCTAGAAGGATATGATTCAGAGAAGGACCTAGGTTTGAACTGTTACATCCCGCCTTTGCGAACGTAGGCAACTCTGGGAATTTCTAACTTTTATCCCAGCTCCCTCTCCTCTTTGGCTTCTGGGAGAGTTTCCACAGCCATTCCATTATGACAACGACAGAGGCTTGTGCAAACAATGAGCTATCAGGAGAGAAAAATTATCTTTAAGAAGCAATGGTTTCATGGAGTTTTAGGTCCCTCATTCTTCATTAGAAGATTGAGGAAATACATTATTTTATGTTATTCTCACAAAACCAAAATTAACTAATAGCTGGTGTCTGAAGATGATAATTAATACATATGACCAACAGAAAAATTATACATTTGGAACTGAAACTTGTAAGAGCAAAAAAGAATCCAAACAATACGCACCGCTTTTCAAACTTGAAACCCCTAAAGACTGAGCTGAGAGTAGTGTCAAGCGATGCTTGGTATCCTGTATATAGGCCATTGTAGTCATCGGATAGACATTTGCTTGAAGAGGTAATTTGCTCATCGTCATTCTAGGCTGAATCTATAAGACCAAACAGTTCACTTAAAAAAAAAGAAATCAAGTGATATTTACAGATGTACTTTAAAAAATTAGTACTGACTATAGATGACTTTTCTTCCAAAAAGAAAAAGGTATAGCTTCCTTTCTTGTTCAAAGGAAGAGCTAATTTAGGAATTAAAACATTCTTTCAAACAATATGAAAAAAAAAATAAGGAGGATCTTAGAAAACTTTTAAGTGAGAAAGGTAGAACTTATCCAGGTTCTTAAAATAGGCATTCCTATTTAAATTCGGAATAAAAATCCTTAACAAAAGTCTTCTAGCTTTCCAATATTTGCATAAAACAAATTATAAAGGTATTAAGTATTCATTTCTCATCTAAATCTAACATACTGCTTTTGTAATGAATGCTAAGCATAATAGCTCTCTATCCCCTTTCAAAAAATATCTCTTATAATTCTTGAATCAGTTTTAATAAATACCACAGATCCCCTCATCAAATCCTCTAACATATTACATTAAAATAATCAAATTAATATTTATATTTAAAAACTCTTCAGTGCTTATTCTTCCTGTTTAGTGTCAATGTAGGTAGTTCCATATTTTAATTTTTCTTGGTCTAGTATGTGAATGCATGAAATACATTATTTTATTTTTTGACCGAAAATTCACTAAGCTGGTTGGGGCTGAGGAGAGTCCCTCAAACTGCAGGAGGAAACATCAGAGACTTTGTTATGAGGTATCTTATTCACACCACATAAAAATGACGTCTCTCCTGTTCAGCTCATGCAAGTCTGACATGACACTCAAGAAGGAAAGGAGTACAAAGTTAATGTCATAGTATTGAGTGCCCATTATAATGAGACAAAGTACTGGGCATTCACAAATATGATCTTTAATCTTTACAACAACCCTGTAGTGCGTCCTTCAACTTACTGGTTGTACTGAATAGTGTCCCCCAAATTCATGGTCATCCATAACCTGTGAATGTGATTTTGTTTTGAAATAGGATCTCTACAGACATAAGGTATAGTGGATTAGGGTGGGCTCTAATCCAAGGGCTGGTGTCCTTCTAAGCTGGAAACCTGGACACGAAAGGACACACATGGCAACACAAGGAGAATATGACAGGGACTCTGGGACAGCAGAGGCAGACAGTGGAGTGATGGGTCTACAAGCCCATCAGAAGCCACAACAGGCAAGGAAGCGTATTTCCCTAGAGCCTCTGGAGGGAGTGTGGCCCTGAAGACATCTTGATTTTGGACTTCTGGTGTCCAGAACTATGACAGAATAAATTCTTGTTGTTCTAAGCCACCCAGTTTGTGGTAATTTGTATCACAGGCCCAGGAAATTATGAAACTGAAGAAACAATTGCAAAATGTTAAAAAAAAAAGAAAGAAAGAAAAAAAAAAGAAGAGATAGTTTTGAAGAATTTTCCATTTCTCCTTTCCAATCCGGATCTTCCCAATCAAATTAACTTGTATACTCACTGAAAAGGACATTCACACTGTCATGACTATGGGGCTGCCACCCTCACTCCCTACCTGTTGGTCTAGATTTCTAGTTTTGCTCAAGGACTACTCTTTCTAAGGCTTAAAAAATGGCCTATTTTAGAAGCAGAAATATTTAGGTCATAAATTTAGAAATTTAGAAATTTAGAAATAATATTTTCCCATTTATTCAAATGCTCGATCCTTGAAAAGAAAATTCACGTTTATTCACTTTTACTAAGTTTTTTTCATTCATGTATACACCCACACATACAAATAATTGCTTTTGTAAGATTTTAAGAAAAGAATTTCTTTTGTACACAAGGAAAATGAATCACCATAAAGTCGGGGCTTCATTTGAAAACCAAACAGCTGTGGTAGAATTAACATGTAAATTCAAAGTGTGTAATGCAATTTTTATGCTTTGGAAAAGGTTTAAATTTAACCTTTGCAGGAAATTGTAGAAGAGAAAATTATCACAATCCCTTCCACTCCTCCCAGTTGAAAATCAGACAAAGTAAAAGCATTTGTTGTGAAATTATTTCTATTCATAGCCAGAAATTTTTAAAATGCTAATGTCTCAAAAACATGCTAATGTTTTTAGTAGTAGTATTTCAAAGCTATGTTGTCACACACATATACTCTGAATATAGAAATTTATGTAACAATCAAAAGAGCCCTATTAAATTAGAGAGCTAACAATCTGAAAAAAATTGAGTCAATTTTCTCATTACTATTTCAAACTATTTTGTGAACATTTTGATTAAATACATACCTGCCCACATTTCTATATATGTGCTTGTATTTCTTTGTCTACGTATATGTACACAAGTGTGTGCATAAAGGTAAATACACATACTTTTTTTTTTTTTTTTTTTTTTAAGATTTTATTTATTTATTCATGAGAGACAGAGAGAGAGACAGAGGCAGAGGGAGAAGCAGGCTCCTCGCGGAGCAGGGAGCCCGATGTGGGACTCGATCCCAGGACCCTGGGATCATGACCTGAGCCGAAGGCAGACGCTTAACCGACTGAGCCACCCAGGCGTCCCAATACACATACATTATTGATAAAAAGAGGGGAAGAGTTTTCCTGAAATTTAAAAGAGCCCATTATTACATTATACATTTAAAAGTATATATGTAATAAATTAAATACACACATACCATTTCTTTATGAGGGGAAAAATATATACTCCACCAATCCCTAATTATGTTTCTTTTCTATTAAACAAATTCAGACATATTTTGGTGTCAAGGCATTTAACATGCAAATGGTCACCAAATCTGCCTTTGAAAAAACTACATCCGTAAATCAGATGTTCTACAAACCAATCTCTCTATCTGTTCTAACTTTGGAAATCTGGTTGAATATAGAACCTATAAGTACCTGTTAAAATTCAGTTTTCCTTTAGAAATAATTTGTAAACTTAAGCATATTTTTCAAAGGATCTGAAATTAACTGGCCCACTACCATATATAAAAGTTACACACTAACACAGCTATTACTTAGACATTTTAAAGGAAAATTACCTGGTATCCATTCAGGTCAGTATAAAATTTGTTTTGACTGTTTATGCTAGAAGAAATTCTCATTGCAATCTCACGGTTATGTTCTTTTCGGATGTCCACGATATTGGACACTTCCACAGACTGTCCGTCTATTCCTAAATTTAAAAGAATATATATGTTAATAGAAATTTATTGCTCCACTTTTCTTATACTGTACAGAACTTCCAGAGTGACATACATTTTCCCGTTTTCTATTCCTATCTTCACCATTTTTCATGTTAACTGTGCCACCGTTCACCTTTTTCTTTTTTTTTTTTTTTTTTTAACACTGTCAGACGGTAGAAAACATTTACTCCGGAGCACATGTAACTCAACAGAAGGATGAAGAGCTTGGGATGAGATAAATGCAGATGAAATATAACATGCAAATGATTCTCCAATGAGTTCTGGAGGGAAAAGAGAACATTAAATGAGAAAAGGTCAGCCCCACTCCAGGCCAGGCCGCCTGTCACGTGTACGGCCATTCTCCAACAGAGCCATGTGAGCCTACTTCTTCACGGTTCGCCTTCCGCGCTGGAAATCTGAAGCAGTGAGATCTACAGTCTGTTGGTTCAAGAGACAGTCTATTACTGCCCATGATCGATAATCTAGGAAAAGAGACACGAGATCCAATGAGATGATTTATGGCTAAAATGGATATTATCATCTTAGTATTTGTGGAGTATAATCTGGAGAGCTCCCCAGAAGTTAAATCAATTTTAACTGAGTTTGGTATCTCTTAGGACCCCTTGTTATGGAGTGATTCATTTTGGCCTTTGCTATATAAAGCAGAGGACAGCTTGAAGAAGTCCCAGATGTATCAAGCATTTATTTTTTTGGATAAGCCTAAACTTTTCACTAATTTCTATCTGTCATGCCACCCTAACTATATCTTCTGGTCCTGAGTGAAGCCTTGGGTCTATTTCCGAGATGGAGAGGGGAGTTATGGAGAAATCCAACACTCCTAATACAGACTGAGTATGTAGAAGAGATATTGGATCTTCTACAAAAGAGCAATCAGGAAAGCAAGCAATCAAAAGAAGAAAGACTGGCCCTATCCTATTTCATACGGCAGAAGGTTTTTTTTGGACACGTACCTGCAGTTCTCAGTCATTACCCACCAGGCCTCACACACACTCTGTCACAGTGTGCTGATCACCAGCACACTCTTTAGACAAAGAGGGCTATGTAAAGAGAAATGGGGATTGGGAGAAGGGAGTAAGGAGGACTTTTTCTGGAAGCCAAGAAGAATCCCCAGGGCTTAGAGAAGGTGAAAGCAAACAGTTAAAGGAAGGAAGTTTGAATCGGTGGGACTTGTGGAAAATAATGAAAATGCAGCTAGCTGAGGCACTATAGGTTTATGTGAGAAGTACACCGGAAATTGTAAGACATAAATAGTAATATGCTGACAATACTAAATGGGCAGAAGCCTCCATCAACAGAATTTTCAGAATTCTCACAGAAGTTCTTTTCTGGGAGATGTTACTCTTCCAACTCGACAACCTCAGTCAGAGATGACTTCAGTTTCTTACTATGTTCATAAAGCTGTGATGAGCAGTATGACCTCATGTGTGGGGGAAGAAGGTCCTTTTCTTTTCCCTCCCATTTTATGGCCAGTCTGAACCACTAACCAGTAAAATATACATATAACTTTCCTTCTGACAATTACCAGATAACTGACCCAAATAGCTTCACTACTACTGGGAAGTTAAAAGAAAACAAAAATCACATCCACTGATGCTAGAACAACAGTGTTTTCCTTGACTAAGAAATGTATGACGTTCGATGCAAACTTCCCTTTCAGTAGGTTTATGTCAACCCCAATATCTTTCAAAGCCAATGAAACGTATATGGAATTCTAACAGACAAGCTTCCACAAATGAACCAAGGATGCCAAAAACACAAAATACAGCATAGGGATGAAGTCCCCATGAAGCATTCAGGAGAACACCTCATCTACTGGAGGCATTCGTGGCTGTTTGGCACCGCGTCCGTTTTCTCCTCTCTAGACTGGATATTCTCCCAGGGGGTCAATAGAGTCCATGAAATGAAATAAAGTCTTTACAAAGGAGAGTGTCATTAATTTCAAGTCACGTATCTCTGGAAAACATTTACAAAAAACATGCTTCAAGAAAAAATAAATAATTTCACATTACCTCTGGCAATAATAAATTATTTCTGTTGAGAAAATGATCTTTCTTGAGCTCAGTATTATGCTCAGATCCTGTTGTGGCAACAAATGCTTAAGTCTCCTTTAAAAGGAGCCTCGATGTCCATTCACAGTTCAGCAAGACATCTGTGCCAGGACAGGCTTTTAAAGTAAGATCAAACCTAATATACTTATTATGAACAAACCAAATAAATCTTGTAATGGTAATCAAAGCAAGGAGGTATCCCTGAGTTATCAAAGGTAATTTATTACTTTTTAAAGAAGAATCTATGTGAGGGGGATGAAGGACTGCTACCTTTTCCTACTCTAGGTCAAGAATTCCCTAAAGTGTGCCATTCCCAAAGAAGCTCATGGGATTGAAGGGAGAACTCCCTGGGAAGCATGGGTATGAACCGATCGGTCTCAGTGACCTGCAGAATCTTTGCAGTATGTGGCAGCAAAAGGTTCTTTTACCAAATTGGTTCCACCTGGGCATGGATGGCCGGGAACTTCTAAGCCCCTCTGGTTTTTCTTCAGTCCTGGGAAAGAAAACAGCTCCTACCTAACAAGAGTAGTCCAAACAGGTGGGGGTGAGTTATGTCATTGATAAAGACAGAGAATTAAGTACCCCCTTGCTGCTAACACCTCACACTCTGTCCCCAGAAAGAGAGAATGGAGATTATTTATCTTTATTAACAGAGGCAATGCAAGGTAAAAACAGAGCAAGTCCACAGGTGGAAAGCCATCATAGAGAAGCGGAAAGAGTCTTGCAGAACTCTGAAGTTCTGCTTTTTTTTTTTCTCCTCCCTGGAGCCTGTCAGCTCCTTACAGATTGTCTTACACACCATCTCTGCATTCCAGTTTGTAACAATATTTTGGGGATGTAGTAGGTGCTGAATCACCATTAAAGAGAATGAGTTAAGACGTGAGAGGCTGTCCTTCATGATGCAGAAGTCAGCTGACCTGGGAGGAAAGCAAACTAGGCCATGGACAGGGTGTAAATAGAAAGAAGGGAATAAGTACTTAAATTTTGAGCAAACACATGCATGTTAGAACGTAAGCTCCTCAAGCACTGGGACCATGTCTTATTTATCTTTATGCTCCCAGCACATAATAGGCAGATAGTGTTTGCCGAATGACGGGCAGCAGCTACATGGAGGAATCAGCCAACAATTACTGAGTCCTTGCTATGTACCATATGCCCCGCCGTATGCTTTACATACAGTAACTCATTCAATCCTGACCCTAAGCCTAGGAGAACATACCTTGCCCCAGATCACAAGGCTGACAGAACCAGCACTAAGCCTCTCGGCCATCATGTCTCACTGGCAAATTGACCACTAGAGAATGTTAAAGTTACTTTGGGACCATGGATTGGAGAAGCTTTGCAGTGACTCTAAGTAGAAAGGAGACCTCCAGGTTATTTTTTAAGAAAGGGAGAGGGTACTGATCTGGGATCTGATATGCTGCAAGTGCTACCTAAAGGAGACAAATATATTATCAATAAAATAAAATAAAAATAATAAAAAATAATTATGGGACAGGCTTGCCAGAATACAAAACTTCTTTAAAACAATTCGAAATCTTTTTTTTTTAAATGTCACAGTCACTTTAGAAGCCAATAAAGTAATATATACTAATTAAAGACACTATGATCTCACTTATCTACCTAAGATGAACACTAATCACAAGCACAAGCATGTTCACTGTGCACTGGTGCCAAGGGTAGAAACATGGGAAAATAGGCTAGATGTCCACCAACAGACAAATGAATAATAAAACCAGTACACCCACGTTTTGGACTGCTCTGTAGCAAATGAATGAGGTAGCTCTCTGCCCCGGCAAAGAAAGATATCTGATGCAAGAAGTGAATGGAGCATTTGTACAGTGTGATGAACTTTTTGCTAAAACCAAACACAATACTATACCTTTCTGCAGATATGCATGCAAGAGAGGTGTGTGTGAGAGAGAGAGAGGAGACAGAGAGAGAGAGAGAGAGAGAGAGAATGCAAGTGATCCGAGGGTGCACACAGGTATCTGATTACCTCTCTTGAGTAGTGGATAGGGACCACACACAGATTCTAGAGGGATTTTACATTATATACATATACGATAATGTGTGACACTTTTGTCAGAAGAGTATACATATATATTATTTGTATACATAAAAATTATCTTTTTTATTCTATTTTTTTTAGATTTTATTTATTTGACAGAGAAAGACACAGCAAGAGAGGGAACACAAGCAGGGGGAGTGGGAGAGAGAGAAGCAGGCTTCCCGCTGAGCAGGGAGCACGATGCGGGGCTCGATCCCAGAACCCTGGGATCATGACCTGAGCCGAAGGCAGACGCTTAACGACTGAGCCACCCAGGCGCCCCTGAACTTACCCAACTTAACCAGGAGTTGACACTTAGGGTTATTAACTAATACACACTGCTTCATTCAACACATAAACTTAAACGACAATTCTCGCAACAATGATAAATTTAGTAGGCCAATATGGAGATGATGTTTCTAAAAAAGCAAATATTATCATTTTTAAAAACTGTACTCACATCTGAAAGTACCAAGAATAAAAATGGTAATAACTCCCATAACTGGATGACCTTTTTGTCCATGTTGACTTATTCAACTTGCCTATCCATTGTAAGATCTAATTTATCCTCTGAGGTACTTGCTGATTTCCAGGTCTGTAAATGTTCATATTGACTATTTCTCCACAAGTGAAAATTTTAACATCTGCTTTCATGAATATAAATTTGAGTAAATTTCATTGCAAGTCTTGAATTTAAGAAAATGATGATGCACCACTTCGTTTCATGTCTAAAGCACTCGATAAATAACTACTATGACTTATTGATCAACTTATTATGAGCAAGGCACTAGTCTACGTATTTTAGGCTTTTCATTTCAGTAATTCTTACAATGACACAAAAGTAAATGCATAATAGGAAAGGTAGAGCATTTTGATTCCATGCATTGCAATTTTTGGTTAAAGATGACACCAATTAACTACAATACACTTGAAGACCTAGTAATAGAAAAAAACACACAATAACACTGAAAGCTGTCTTTTTTTTTTTTTTTGTCCTATTAAGCATTGATTTTAAGAAACAACAGGTTTTTTGGAAGCTCTCTCTTGGAGGGAATACAACATCTACATCAGTAACATTTTTTTAAATCCAGAACAGACAAGATCTAACGAAAGCACTTCCACGGGGAGTGAATAAAACAGCTCACAACACTGTAGAGCTTTCCTGTTCCCTTCCCAACGATCCAAGCTGGGGCTGGTCCAGGACAAGCGAGGGAAGAATGCTAGAATACTCATAATGGTCTGTTCGCATACTCTCCACACTGACAGTCACTCTGAACTTGCCTACTTCCCGCTCTCCCAAACATGCTCCTTTCCAAGGTAGCTTAATGCAGGAAGCCTGGATTCTGTGTACTCTTACTTCTCAAGTTGATCTTGCCATGGAGGCAAGCAGTTCTTCCTTGTTTTTTCTTTTTTTTAAATCACGCTTTTACCGTTCCTTCTCTTGAATTAACAAAAAAGAATCAGTAGCATACCACTCATTCATCCTAACTCCAGTGGACGCTGAACAGAGACAATTTGCAATACTGGTGTTTGGTTGAACTTTAAGGCTAGGTAACAAATATTTTCCAAAACATGTGATTTTCTATTGTTTGCTTTCAACAAAACTGAAGGTGTATCTAATCAATTTGTCAGGCAGTAGATCATTAAAAATAATTGACTGAAACTCAAGTTTGACAGTAGACAATTCTGTGATTTATGGACCATAACTCATAAGGAGTTCAAGGGACTGAATGACATTCTTATAATAGAACTCCTTCCATTCCCACCTATTTATGGTAACATCATTTTTTTGCCTTACCTTTATAAAAACAAAAATTAAGAAGAAAATCGATGCTGAAACCTATCTCATTCTAGCAATAAGTAACATTCACCAATGGATACATGAACATATTGGGATACAAAGGGTAGAAACGATTCATCCACTGAGCGAAAAGTTTCCAATAAAGTTCATGAAATAAATGACCAAAATGGCAATATACAGGAGGCAGACGCTTAACGACTGAGCCACCCAGGCGCCCCTATACAGGGACTGTTTTGATCAACTGTATACTACTAATAATCTTTATAACTCAATCCAGAAAAAATTTAATACTTACTTTTAGGATGATAGAATTTTTAAACTTAATATACACATACATATGTATTTCATAAGAGTAATGAAAGGTTGATCAATAACAAGACTCTCAAGCATAAAAATATTACATTAAGATAAAATTCTGTGGAAGTAGAATGGAAATACGAGTTCAAGGAGAAAATAAGGATGTGAAATTTGACTGTTAAAGATCTTATTCAGGCCTTTTTAAAAATGCATGATTTGGAAATCAAATTGCTACTCACTGGATATGCTTATTTTAAAATGTCAATATTTATTATATTCCAGAAAAAAACATCTTTTTGCAATTTTTTAAATGTATAAAAACTAGATGTCAACTTAAATATATGTAATAGTTTTTCTAATTCTAATAGGAACAAAGGAGTCTGATTAAAAAAAACCCCACTTCACGCTTTGTAATGTTCTTTCCCTCCTTTCTGCCTATATAAATGACATTTCTCTAAGACATAGCATCTCAATAGCTCACTTCCTTTATCAAATCTTCCCCAACACCCCCAACCCTCAATGGCTACTGTCTTTTGTAACACTTATGTCTAATTCATCTGGCCCACATCCTCTTTTTTTTTTTTTTAAGTAGACTCCACATCCAGCATGGAGCCCAATGTGGGGCTTGAACTCACAACCCCTAAGATCAAGACCTGAGCTGAGATCAAGAGTCAGACGCCTAACCAACGGAGCCACCCAGGTGCCCAAAGCCTACACAACCTCTTAAGGAGACACAACACTTAATATGTGCCAGGCTTTATGTATATTAACTCAGTTAATCCTCCAATACTTCTGTGAGGTGGACTCTATTATTGTCACCTTTTTCAGTATGACAAAACCAAGGACAGAGAGGTAATAACTTGCGCAAGGTCAAGCAGCTAGCTAGTAAGCTAGGATAGGAGCTGGAGATGACATGCAGGTGCGTGGACTCTGGAGTCTGAGCTCTTAACCACCATACTCCCCCTATATTTCCCATCCCCCTGCCCTTCATCTGAGTTTAGTACAACACTTATTTGTGGGGGAGGATGCTTCCCTGCTAAGAAGCTATGCTTTCAACACAGCAGCTGCTGTCAAAGAGCCCCCAAGATAACCTCTGAGTTCTCAATTTGTGTAGCCAGAATGTGCTTATAGTCCCTTAAAATAACCTCCTCTTTCATGCCTGTAGGGAATAATCAGATTCGACACATAGCTACTTATTTCAATTTTTAAAAGTTCCAATTAACAGGAAAGAAAAATCCTTAGCAGTCAATTGCATATTATGGTATTCCAAAAATGTTTTAATTACCTAAGTCTGCCTAGTCATAACTTACTTAATGCTTTTTACTCTTAAACTAAATATGGAATGCAGTCCTGGGAAAAAAATGAGAGATTGATTGCAAACCATTTTAATATCCTCATGAATCTTTTTATGGAAATAAAAACAACTTCAGTGAAGCTCTGAGACCTTGTTTACAAGGAGGAGGACTCCAGGGATGGAAGGCCCAGATTCAACCATCCTTAGAAGATGAATTTAGGAGCAAGGAGTTAAGCACAACAGAGACTTTATGTAATACTAAGTTTTGTGAAGACTCCTTAATGGTTATACCTAATTGGCCATCTATCTAGTCTTTCTACAGTTTAAGAAACTGAGTCCATAAGAAATCTAAGGACAAACTCAAGGTCACTCTGGTTGGCTTCAAGGCACAACTAAGGATTCAGATCTCTAATTCCCAGTGTGATTCTCTTATGTGTTTAACTAGATGAAGTTCATTTTGACTTTCTAAAAGTCAAGGGTCATGTTATGAATCCAATCACATTACATATTCAAAACAGAGAAAAACTAAGCAACCTCTTTTTGAATGCTAAATGTGCCCAAGCAAGGAAATTACTCAGTCATTGCAGCCAAAGGAAAGTCTTTTCTTCCATACTTTTTGATGGCAGTTCATTACATTTTACCTCCAGGCTACTTGCTTTCTTTTAGCAAGATCCATTACATATAGTACTTTTATAGTATGTTGGTGGAAAATAGGCAAAAGTATTGCATTTAGATATTTCTCTTAAGGGTTGAAACATGGTTTACACACATACTCATTCATTCACAAACACCTGCCTAGGAGAACGTAGTCCTGGGGCAGAGGCGGGGGGAAGCTTGAAGGTATATATTTTAACCGATCTGGAACCTGAACCTTGTGCTAGTGAAAATGTACAGGACATACTGGTAACCCATAGCAACCTAATTCTTCAAAGTAGTTGTTGATGTCAAAAAACTAGGGCACCAAAGTCTAATAATTACAACTCCAAAGACAAATGAAGCCACAGCTAGCAAATGTCACTTACTGATCATGATGTCACTGCAAGGTATGCACTTGTTGTAATGAAACAAATATAACGTAAGGGGATACAGGGGCTTCTCCCTGTATCACGTTCTATCTTCCAAATCAAGATTAACAAAAAAAAGCTAAAGTAGCCTTAGTGACACGAAAAGCTTCAATTTAATGAAAGATGATTATAGTACAAGAAAAATTAATCCTCACTTCTCCCATCTTTTCCTCCAGAAAAATATTATTTTCTACAAACTAAATATAATCTTTGAAAAATAAAAAAAAATAGTTCCAAAAGGGCATTTCATTAAATTATGGGTGCTACAAAATGGATTTCTTATTTAACCTGATAGAAGGCGATACATTGTGTTGCATTAGAAATCTTTCAAATCCCTCTGATCTTGTAGAGCTTTTAAAGCTAGTGAGCACAAGATTTCCTCTAATTTAATATTTCTAGAAACGTTTTGAATGTAATGTTTGAACAATAATGAAAAGAAACACAAGAGTGTTTTTTAATAGCTTAAATGATGTTAAGAGAGGACTCTAAACTGCACCTCCAACCATTTTCAGAATCTGGAGAGAACACAAATAGAGACACTAAAACTTAAATATAAAACACGAAGAAAAAAACAAAAAACAAAAAAACAAAGTTGGTTGAACCTATGCCTCCCAATTCAGTTTGTTGCAAAATCAATGATGACCACACAGTTTTTATAATCTGGGAAGTGCTGTTTGATTTCTGTTCTTGATTTTGTTTTCTCTCAAAGCTTAATTGGGGCCAAAGGTTACTTTGGGGAGAAAACGGTCAAAGAGTAACTAAAATAGAGACTGAGGAATTTAAGGATACTTTATCAGGTTTGTATTACTTTAGTTTTTTTAAAAGAATATTTCAAGTAAACTGAATTTGAAACATTTAATATAGACTCTCAATAAAGACAGATATTCCATAATATCAACTCTTTGTTTCTTTATCCTTGTTGCTGAGAGGTAATAAAATCTTTTGTATAATTAATGGTTTAGTAACCTAATACAATTATAGTACCTAATCATAAAATATTAATAGTTTCTCTCCCCCAGGCCCCATTTTTTTCTGGCTCATAAATTTGGTACTAACAACAAACAGGCTCTATTCATTAATACTCATCCGAATAACTGCATCTGGTCAGTTTATTTAAAGGGGGCACAATTAGCATATATCCAAAGACAGTTTAGAAAGTTAAATTTGAAAGTAGATATTTACGTTCTTTCAAGAAATATTAAACACAAGCCACTCGACAAAAGCATGGAAGTTGGCTGATGTTTTCTCTATACCTAAGACGAAAAGCTACATCCTGTCCATGGATTTTGATCAATCGCCCAGATGCCTGGTTTACAGGAAGCCGAAGTTCAAAACGCCGAAGAGCTGTCAAGTATTTCACAGTATGGCTGCTTTGGTGCAGCATAACCAGACCCCATTCAGGCACTTTGAACTCGTCGACATCCAAACACCCTGAAGACCTCACATCTCTTCCTTAGGTTTTGACCAGTGATTTAATTAAAACCCCAATGAGCCAGGATCCAGACAACCTGAGCCTTCATGCACCGGTGTGTGAAAGAAAACGACAGATGGAGGGAGGTCAGGAAGGCGACTGAGAAAAGGCTCTCTCTCCACAACGGGGCTTATTTTTTCCAAGAGGGAGATTTGTTGAGAGGGGCTCAGATACAAACATAGAAGGATGTATAGTTTGGATGAAAGCCTTTCAGGTGAACTGGTATCTCCATCTCCCACCGACTGCTTTCATGTTGGAAAAAACAAAAAATATAAACACTCTGGGCTTGAGAGAGCAAAAATAAAGATTGCTATGTCACTTCGAATAGTTATACATGCTGGTTTCAGGTTCAATCCAAGCCAAGAACAGTAAAACTCATCTGGAGAAGCACTCTAAGTTAACTTCACATTATACCTAACTTATTTATCTGTCATTTCCCACCAACTTCTGAAGCTTTCTGCTTTCAAGCTACAGAAATCTCATCCAAATGCTTCACCCTGTTTATTCCACCCATTGTGACATCCAGAGGCAATTCGAGGTCTGTATTCTTATTTTATTATTATTATTACTTCTGTTATGCTAATACTCTAAGCGTCCAGTTGAGAACAACTTCTCTTTCTTAACTGACCAATCCACTGGCATTGTCACCTTGGAGGCTGGGAGTCAGTTAAATCTTGGTGGTTCCTGGTTCTGCAAAGGGGCTACTAGTCAGCCATTGGGCATTTTGGACTGCTCAGTTGGGGAGAAGGAAAGAGGAGAAAAGAAAAGCTTTTAGGGCCTGGTAAATGCATGTTTGTTGGGTTGAGTACACAGGCAAGTCAGAGCCTATTAATTTCCAAATCAACCACTGGGATATGACGGCAAACTAAGCTTATAGTCACAGCAGCAGAAGAGGGCCCTCTAATTTACGCAAACCATCCTCTGTGATGAGCTCCAGATCCCCTGGACAACCTGCGAAAACTCTGAGGCTGCAGTGATGGTGACAGACTCATTTAAACAAAAAGCAAAAGCAATTAAGCAAACGGACTTGACTGAGAAGTAGGAATTCTCTGGCGAGCTGCTTCAGCATTAACTCTGCCACACAGCCTACCTCCTAAGTATACCTAAGGAAAAACAACAGTAAACCATGCTTGATGACACAGGTCTGGGCCAAAGTGGGGGCCATGCTGTACTCAAGGAAGAAACATTCCATTACAAGCAACAGTTTTTTAAGCAAATCTAAAAGCAGGTAAGCACATCTCCTGTGTGATGGGGATGCTACTTTCTACCCATAAAATGAAACCTCTGGCCGTAGCTGAAGGTGTAATTTTAGAGCTCTCAGAGATGTTGAACAATGGCTTATGCAAGAGTAGAAAAGGATGGTCAAAAATATTGTTTCTGACTTACTAGAGATTTTAGAAAACTCAATAAAAGATTATTTCAGAAGCACAGACTTTCTTGTAGGTAGCAAAGTGAACATTCCCTGAACACAGTACCCTTTGCTTCCCCACAAAACCCAAAAAGCAAACAGTGCCTGCCCATATATTTTATCATTAGTTTTCAAACGCTTTATTATCTACTGGTATAAAGATTCAAGGAAACAATATTTCCTTTTCTAACTTTTTCAGCCTAGCTAACAGCAAAGAAAAATCTAAAGTGGCATTTTTATGAGGTCCTTTTCTAAGAGAGTTGATACCATGGTTAAGTGGTCTGGTTACTAGGATTAAATTTGTGGTTGGAAAAGTACTCCATTCTAAAAACAGTGAATTCGGGCGCCTGGGTGGCTCAGTTGGTTAAGCGACTGCCTTCGGCTCAGGTCATGATCCTGGAGTCCCGGGATCGAGTCCCGTATCGGGCTCCCTGCTCAGCAGGGAGTCTGCTTCTCCCTCTGACCCTCCCCCCTCTCATGTGTTCTCTCTCTCCTCTCATCCTCTCTCTCAAATAAATAAATAAAATCTTTAAAAAAATAAAAAAAATAAAAAATAAAAACAGTGAATTCAACACGAACCAACATAAATGTGCAACTCTGAGGGTGTCTGGGAGCCACGGCTCCATCCAAATCCTAAGGAAGGACAAGAACCACTGCCCATGGTTAAGTCCCTAAGAGGATTAAAAGCCTATTTACTGTCACTTGGTTAATAAAGATGCTGCTCATCAGTCCCGTCCTAAAAGCAATAAACAATCGCCCGATTTTATACTCTCCCAGGTAAAGACTTGTAAACAAAAAGAACTAGTAACGAACGTTTTTCTTAAAAGAAAGTTAAATTCCAGTAACACCTGCTATTGTAATACATTCCATATTTAAGGCAGGCCATACGTGGGGGGCGTGTGTGCATGTCAGAGACGGTCAATGATCTACTAACTGAAAGCCGTATTTGACAGAATTCCCATTTTGTAAAATTAAAACAACAACAAAAAACCCCACTGTTTTTAGATCTTAGAAATAAAGATTCCAATTAATGAACTCATGACCAAGACAAATATTATGAGAGGTAAGAGGAGATATATATAGGGAAAGAACATACATATGTAGAGTTAAATGTTTTACCATTTCTGATTATCAAAAGGCTAAGTATATTTTTAAACCACACAGTGAGTATAATGACAAGTTCAGGAAAGACTACCATAAATACCATGTTCAAAAACCAATTGCTCCATGAGAGGCGATGGACTCTGAGAAACAAACTGAGGGTTCTGGAGGGGAAGGGGGTGGGGGGATGGGTTAGCCTGGTGATGGGTATTAAAGAGGGCACGTGCTGCATGGAGCACTGGGTGTTATACGCAAACAATGAATCATGGAACACTACATCAAAAACTAGTGATGTAATGTATGGTGATTAACATAATAAAAAAAAACACACACAAAAAAACCAATTGCTAGTTTATTAAAAACGACACACAAAGAATTCCAGAACCAGTGTACATGTTTCACAGCTATGCTGCTTTGTTTTCTTACCTTGGATGTTGTACAGTCGGACTCTATGGGTAACATGTTCCAAAAAGCAAGTCACGTCTGAGTAAAACCTTCCACGCTGCACTCTGACAAAGGGCAGTGTTGTGTAAACATAAGGCTGAGGAGGAAATGACATTTTTAAGAAAAAATTTCAGCTTTTAACTTTTCCAAGGGATGTTTATTATCATTTCCCAAAAGGCAAATACATACCACCTGATATTTGCAATCTCAAGTGAAAACAAAACCTTACAAGGTATCAGAACAGGCGCATGCTATAAAGTGGAGTATAAGGTTTTTCATTAGACAAAAAGTGCTGAAAATAGAAAATAAAAATGTTTACAACTTGACTGGCCTAGATGATCTACAAACACTCCTCCCAGCTATAAAAATTTCTAATTAAAACCCTTCTATATTGTCCATGTGCTATTTATTAGAAATACCATTCATTCTACGGCAGTGACATTTTCCCAGGCAAACATTTATTATAACCGTGGCCCCCTAATGTTCAGGGGTCGGGGCAGGTGGCAAGGATGGCCACAGGGAGTCATCTAAGCAAACAGAAAGCAGGATTCAGAGAATTGCTTAATCACAGTTAGGTTTACTAGTCTATAAAACACACTGCCCTTTTACTAGAAAGAACTAGCTGAATATAAAGCAAATTTACAAACTTGAAAAAACTATGGCAACCACTGGTTTAAGGTTTCGTCATTTCGAATCTAGTGTCAAGAAAAAACAGGAACAGCACATAACTTCTGTGACATAGGAACACATTGAAAGCATTTATGAAGAATTATATTTTCTTTCTCTTTTTTTTTGAAGGAATTATATTTTCTTAAGCATTACAGGCTGCAGAAGCTCAACAATGGCATGACGAGCTAGGCTTGCATTGCGAACTACTTAAGTAGCATCAGATTTTCAGAACTTTGCAATTTTCTTCCAAATGTACCTCTCTGGTTCTAGAAAAAATATTCTGAAATTAATATAATGTATTAAGAGTTTACAAAGTTTTTGGACCTAATTTTACCATATAGCTAAAAAGTAAGGGTAGAAGATGAAAGCTGGCATGGGGATATCTGGGCTCCTACCTGTTTCTAATGCACCCACCTGCCTCCCTGATAGTCTTTTATTTTCTCTTTGTAAATATATGATAATTCTCTTGGTTTTTTTTATTTAATATTAGAGCTATTTAAAGATAGAATAATTTTAAATAAATTAGTCACAATTGTCCATGCATAATATTCCATAAGTATTGCTATTTTTCATTTTCTCTTTAGTATAAGAACAGTCAATCAAAACCAAATTCCTGGGTGCCTGGGTAGCTCAGTCGGTTAAGCGTCTGCCTTTGGCTGGGGTTATGATCCCAGGTTCCTGGAATCAAGCCCCACGTCGGTCTCCCTGCTGAGCAGGGAGCCTGCTTCTCCCTCTCCCTCCGCTGCTCCCCTTGCTTGTGCCCTCTCTCTGACTCTCTCTCTCAAATAAATAAATAAAAATCTTAAAAAAAAAATCCCCAAAACCCAAATTCTTGTCCAAGTGAGAACAGACTGATACAGCTTATACTTAGGATCCACTACCCTTCCTAGAATGGCTACTATGAGCTGTAGTTTACCTTTAATTCCTCACTGATTAAAAAAAATCAAAACAACAAAAAACTAGACTCCTTAGAACGGTCAATGCTATTCTTTAAAATCTATTATTTGGGGCGCCTGGGTGGCTCAGTCGTTAAGTGTCTGCCTTCGGCTCAGGTCATGGTCCTGGGGTCCTGGGATCGAGCCCCGCATCGGGCTCCCTGCTCCGGGGGAAGCCTGCTTCTCCCTCTCCCTCTCCCACCCCTGCTGCTTGTGTTCCTTCTCTCTCTGTCAAATAAATAAATAAAATCTTTAAAAAAATAAAATAAAATAAAATCTATTATTTGATTTTGGTTAACAGGTTTTTCGAAATTGAAGAACAAGAGTAACTTCTGCAGGAGACAGGTCTCTAGGCAACAAAATATGGAGAATATTTAACTTACCTTGAAGTAGAGAAAACCTATATAAGTAGAAAAGCAAAGGAAGATGCTCTAAAGAAAAAAATACAGAACTGACTCCACAAAAATTTAAAAAAAATACTGTAACAGCATAACATAATTAAATTAAATGACACACTGATGGAACATTTTGCAGTATATAGGAAAAAGGATTAATTTTTACCATATATAAAGAATCCGTAAGTCATACCAGTAGAAAAATGGTCAAAGAACTTATATAGGAAACTCACAAAAGATATAGGAGAGAGAAATAAATGTATGAAGTTTAGCTTCCCTAATAATCACAAAAACTTAACAGTAAAATATTTTTCACCCATTATTATAGGTAAAGCTTTTGATATGGCTGATTCTCAGTGCTTGGAGTGGTATATTAGAGAGCTACTCTCAAAAATGCTGGTGGGAGCGAATATTTACGCAGTCACTTTAGAGGACAGAGAAATAGTATGTATCAAGTCTTTTTTTTTTTTTAAAGGTTTTATTTATTTATTTGATAGAGAGAAACACAGCTAGAGAGGGAACACAAGCAGGAGAAGTGGGAGAGGGAGAAGCAGGCTCCCCGCAGAGCAGGGAGCCCGATGCGGGGCTCGACCCCAGGACCCGGGGATCATGACCTGAGCTGAAGGCAGACGCTTAAGGACTGAGCCACCCAGGTGCCCCAGTATGTATCAAGTCTTTAAAGGCCTCATCCACTGACACAAAATGACTCTTCTAGAAAGTTATTCTCAGGAAATAATCATCACTGCATAAAAAGAATGCTACAAAGAAAGCTTATCACAATGTTACAGTAGTGAAGTATTGGGAGAAAATCTACATATGCAACAATAGGAAATTCTTTTTTTTTTTTTTCACATATATATCCATTTTTGTGTGTGTGAGAACATTTAAGTTCTACTCTCTCAGCATATCATATAATACGGTGTTAACAACTACAGTCACCATGTTAGACATTGGACCCTCAGACCTTTAATCACAACAGTATATATTAAAAATGTGTTTTCGAAGAATATACCATTTGATTGTGAGCACTGTCACAATGAAAAAATATGTAAATGTAGGAAGACAAAACTTGAAAATGGGGGAGAAAGGGATATGCATAGTAAGACAATAAAAAATACATCAAAATGTTGGCAGTGGTTTGCATGGCCTTTGGAATAGTTGGTAAATTTTATTGTTTTCTTCAGTTTTCTGCATTTTCAAAAATGTGCCAAAATTTGTATATATTACACCTTTACAGTCAAGGGGAGGGAAAAATTTTTTTGTTTTTTAAAGTGCTGAAAGTTAAGGAGAAAAATGGCCCATTGGGCAATTTATTTTTCTCCTATGGCTAGATAATTTGTCTCTGTATATATGCTGTGCCACATAGAACACCACAACAGCACCTGAACCCTCCAACAAATCTGGCTTCTTTCCATGGAGAGCAACTGTTCATTGTAGCACCTTAATGAATTCCAACCCTGAAAAATTATTTGTTTACCTAACACTCACGACTACCAATTGCCAAGTGTCAATAAGGAAATATAATAGTGGAACCAACTCATCTATACCTAACAGATGACAAAATAATGAGATGAACTTATTTTTTTCTTCATTACTCTTTCAATAAATGCTTATTCACAGCTCAGTTCATTGGCACTTACCTTGGCTTCCCCATCAGGTAAGAAGAGGTAGGCACCACTTTTGTCCTTTTTACTGGTGGTTCCATACCATGAAAATTGCACTTTTACTTCATGATGTTTACTGTCTTCTTTATTTATCATTTCCTAAGGATAAAAACAATGTTTAAAAGCAACTTACTATATTAAGATTTTAATGATGTTGCATCTGGTTCCATGTATATGTTGATTAAAAAAAAAACACCAAAAAACCTCAAGACAGACAGAAAAATGCTAACATTCAGCCTCTAATGTTCACGATTCTTGGATGAACACCCAAAATCTTATATTTAAAAGTATACTTTTATAGCTAATACTTAGAATTTAAAACTTTCACAATAGAAACAAAAAGTCAGAACACACTTCATTAAGGAAGAAAGAGATACACAAATTAAGAGATGTGGACCAGTGCTTCTCAAACTTTCTGTACTGAAGAAGCAGGTTTATTTTTTTATTTCCAATATGCATGGACCAATATTTTTGTGAAGTACAATAAGAGTGAATTACTAGAAAAATTAAATTTAAAGTGATATACCAAATATACACTCAAATTTTTTATTATTAGATTCAGTAGGCATAAATTTATTGTCATTGTGCTTTCAGAGTTTCCAGAAACATTTTTCTCAAGCATTACAGCTTCTATACTTATCTTGTGGACCAGTAACAGTTCACGGAGCAGCACCACCCACACACCACCCTTGTTAGGAGCAAGTGGTCACAGTGGACCACATTTTTCAGATACATATAGCTCATCCATCCTTTCTCCCAGAGTATTTGCATCGACTTTCCCCGCTCTGCATACATAATCTGCACATATTATAATAAAAGTGATAAGCCTTCCATGAATTTGAAACTATTCAGAACATACCTCCAAAAGCCCAGATTGATCAAACCGAAGTTTAACAAAGGAGTTCTCTAGAGTTATATCTTCTTCAGTACTTTTTACATTCTTCATGTTGAAAATTCCTTTATCTTTTACGTTACCATTATGCAGGACATACTCAGCTAAATGTGGGTCTGAACTTGCTGATTCCAAAATTCTATACACTTTCAGTCCGAGTGGTGGCATCTGCACTAGGAAGGAGATCTTTAAAAGACAGAGGAGAGAATTTTTTTAAAGAGAAATGCAATCTACTGAAAGAAAAGCATTTATACATCTAGTAAGAACAACAACAAAAAAACTACCATATTTTAAAAAGAATTTAATACTCTAAAGATGTTTTGAGAATTTATGGGTAGAGTAACCACATTTCCGTTTATCCAGGGAATCTAATAACTTCAGGTTGGTAGGACTATCAAAGGCATGAATGCTTTCATTCCATATATGAAATTATACGAGCATCCTCAATTGTCCTATGGTACTCTTAATGGATGCTCAGAGGAGAAAATGCTTCATGAAGGTAGGAGCTTTAGGTGAACAACGATTTTTCCTAATTATCAGGGATCTTTTTATACTATGGTTTCAAGTACATTAAAAATAAAAGTGGTAAATGTAATACTATAAATATTAGGCATGTTAACAGTGGCCATCGAACGCCTGGGGTCCAGCAGACAATGCACAAAGCACAGAGGATGCACACACACTGTAAGTCGTGACCTCTGCCTTCTAGGAGCTATTCCTCCTTTTTCTAGTTAGGCTGTTTCCTGTAACATCTGACCAAAACTTCTATTATCTTCTCCTTTCTAACTAAAGGATTATGAATTTATGAAAGCAGCCAGCAATGGCTTTTAACAAGCAAAGTAATTCTCATTTAGAGTTCCTAGCTCATGGCTGCGTCTTCAGAAGTACAGTTTAACTTGCACTTGAGACTCCAAAAATCCAACTTTTCTAGTGATGTGGGGGTCCAGTTTAATATTACTTTAAGAAATTTTCTCCAAAAATGTCTATTACTTCAGGCCAGGCTTTCCACAGTTGTATCTCAGGTAAAAAGCACCTTCCTCTATTTTAGGAAGTCCTTCTTTTATGGTGTGTCATGTCACCTTTGCAATGAAACGCTGAAAGTACCTAAGTTATTTAGAAAAGGTGTTATTTATCTCACCTTCAGTGTGCATAACTGTTACTAAATTGAGTTAAACAAAAAATTTCAAAATTTCTTAGGTAATGATGACTTCATTACTTCAGGAAAAAGTTCCAATACTTACAAAGATATACAATATACATGCTAATAACATACTAATAATAACATGTGATATACACACTAACGAAGATACTAGTATTCTAGGAAACACAGGATCTCTTTTCCTTTAGTGTCATTTAACTGGTCAGTTAAATCCTCTGGTATCCACAACTTTAACCACTTCACATACACCAATGTGATGACCCGAGGGGGTATGGATACATACATAAACTACATACTGGCTATGCTTTTTTAATGGTGCCTCTTTAAGTTCTATGGCAAAAACGTACCTCATAGGCTGTCTGTGAAATAGTAGTTGCTGTATTCCAAACTGCACTCATCTGAATTTCCACAGGCTTTCCGGAAGCAGAAGACACTTGTGCTGTGGGGGAACTCACATAGACTGAGACCACTGAGATTCGGTCTTGTTCTGAAGGATTACACACCACAAGATACCTGCAAAAACAGCTGCTTCACTACTCGGGTCTTACAGTATTTCTACTTCTTTTACACTATGTGTAAGGACTCAGCTTGTAGACATAGAGTCAACACATGGAGAGGACTTATAAGGAACATTCTGGTAAAATTTTTGGAGAACACACAATTTCATCACAAATAACACACAGTACAAAGGGTAATGAAATAATGATTCACTTTCTAAGAATAAAATGTTATACAAATGGAAGACATTAATAGAACTATAATAAAGTTATTTCCATGGCCCAGAAAATGACCTATATAATACATGGTTTTATTAGCCTTTCTAAAATAATCAGCTTGATACAACTATTTCCTGATCCCTGCCTAAGCTCGCTGAGTAAGAAAACACATACATTGCCTATTTGTACTTTAGCCACAATCAATTTCAATTAAAATCCTGACATTCATTTTAGACCACTAAAAGACAACAAAAATGTATGGCTATCCATGCAGAATCACACATTTATTTTATATACATGGGGTCCTTATTCCCCAAGAGAGTTGGTTCTGGAAAAAAGATCATTTGAAGTAACTCCACTTAAAAAGGGGGTTAAAATTTTGTAACAAATAGTGCTAAAAAAGATTTGACTGGGCCTAGCTAGAAAAAGGACAACACACACTATTAAAATAAGTTTAGACAATTATTTAAAACTACATGCAATTCTTAGAATGAGCAAAAAATGAATGAACTGGAGTTTCTGGCAGACTTTTTCCAACAATATTTTATATTAGCACATTATGACACCCTTCACGCATTTAATTTTTATAGGATGGTTTTAAACATAACTACATTTGTAAAAAATATTCAAGGACTTCATCGTTTTTCCTAAAGTCCTCTTCTTAATTTCTTTGATATTCAAAGAATTCTTAGTTGGAGATCCTCACTGTTTCATGGCTTTGCCTGTGAGCAGAAGTGTTCTAGACCATCATATCACAGACTTCATGAAACAGTCTTTGAAAGATTTATGATTTTACTTTATGATCAATTTGAATCAGATTATCTTCAAATAAATCAAAAGATATTTCAAAGAGGATGTTTGAATAATATAACTCACTGATTCATTAGTGAATATTTTCTTGATTGAAATATTTTGGTTTCCTATACATAATTTTGTAACTGCAGGACCACAGAACTGAATAGTCAAATAGCAACCCCATCTCCCCCTCACCCATAGCAGCTACATCAAAGATGGCAGACACCAGCTAGTACTGTGTATTTAGTGCATTATAAAGCGTAGTCATGCTCTTTTATTCTACGTGTGCTCTGTGTATTTCAATTGCATTGCAAATTGCATAAGAAGTAAAAATAATACCTGCAGTGGTCAAAACTAAAGTGAAGGACAACAGGAAAACACAAAAGAAAAGAAAGAGCATGTAGCATAAAATCTATAAAATGTTTGACTTATAAAGGGTTTATCGGGAGAAGCTCTTATGATATGAAATAGTATTCTGAGATACCAAAAGCGACAACACAGCAATAAAAATGTCTCTAATTCCTAATGGCTTATAGTATGCATCAGGATCACACAACCTAGCTTACACCACTTATGTTCACCGAGATTCCACAGACGTGCGAGAGAAGAGTGGCTGAAGCTGTGTAGTCAAAAACGTATTTACAAAGGACACTGAAGTCTTGACATACTGGGTAAAACCCTATTTTATCCACAGAAGCAATCCTAAAGGATAGTGAGGGCAATGCTTAACAGACTTACCTGAGGGATCTGCCAACCTACTGGTGCCCTCCTACTGCCCTCTACCAGAGCTTACGTGTCACCTGACTTGTCCCATCACAAACACACCTGGAGAATCACAACTGCCAGGATTCATTGTTACCAGCAAGACAATACTATATTCCTAATGTGCAACGTGGGGAAGAAAAACAGTTGAGGATCACCTATCCTCAGCACCAAAGATGTTTAAGCCAGCATCCCAGAAATGAGTGATTTACTGCTTAACCCCATGTTCCCAGAGGCTTAGAGATAATATGGTCTGAAGACTCGGGCCAGTATCCTGATTCTGCAGAAGCCCTGAGGCACACCCAGGTACTGAGCCTAGAATTCCTACCGGCAGGTTCGTTAGATGCTCTACTACACAGGTCTGGTCATAAGGGCTCTGATAATAAAATGTAACATGTGCCCAAGCAATAAATTAGGTAATAAGCATCCAGAACACGGATTCCTTCCCATGTCCCATAGGGGGAAAAGATTCACATTTAAAGCAAATAATAATTTTAACCATACATTTAGTTTTATATAATATTAAATCACTTTTTATAATAAGCTGTGAACTAGGTTCTGTTTTGTTTCATTTTAGTAGCTAATTAGTATGTGACCATAATGATGTTTCTACTGTACTGTACTGAATGATTATATAATTATCATGCCAGGAATCTATTCAAAAATGGAATGTGTAGAGTATATAATGAGTATAATGCTGCACTAAGAAAATCATTTTTTTAACATAATTAGAGATTCACACCATGTTCTTCAAGCGCACCACAGCATAAATTTACCTGACATACACACAACTCTCATCTACATACATTTTAAGGAGAGTACAGAGAAAGGAGAATCACATATGAAATATTTTCCTTTGGAAATAAGTACACAATCAAAAATTAACTAAATGTTCATTTTTATTATGTTTGGTAGTCAAATATTTGTTATACTGCCAACATCCCTAAACAGGAGTCCATTTAAACCCATCAGCTGTGAATGAAACCAACAGGTTTCAATATCCTAAATATCAAACTCAGTTACTGAAAATTAATAATATCTGATTCACACTAAAGAAGAGGAGAGTAATACTTATATCCTAAAAATGGGGACAGGTAATTTCTATTTTATCTTTTAAGTAACTGTAAAGGAAGCTCCGAACTTTTTCCCCCTCGATTTTCTCCACATTTACATTAGCTTCCTCCTGTCATCTATCACCAGGTCACACCCAGCCTTCTCGTTCTCATTACGACACTAGCCCCCTTAACCTGGGGTTACAGCAATGATCTCAATTCTCTGTGTACAAGGAACAACCCTCACCTCACAGAGGCAAAGCATTCATATGCTTCCTGCCCATTAAATTAGATGACAGACTATGATCTACTCTGAGAGAAAAATGAAAGGACATCTACATGCTTTGTGTCAAATTGGGAATCATTTTATGGAAGAACTAGAATTCCATCGTAAATGTGGTTCTGTCCTTGAAGACTCTATCGAGGATGAGTATATTTAGAATTCCTTCATCCCTTTTGTAGAAATGATTCATGCCATGTTAAAAAAGATGACTGTGGCACTCTCTCTTTAAGGCAAATCTAATTCGTGCCAACTCTAAACAAGAGTCTAGGAGCACATGGACCTCCTTCTAGGACTGGATGAAGGGCAGAGTGGAAGGAGTATGCCTCATGGTCAGAGTGACCTTGGAGTTCTCACTTAGCATGCTTCCTGTCTGTGCGGCCCAGCCCTTGGGCCTGTACAGGCAACTTATAAGGTACAGCCTTTCATCTTTCCCACTGAACAGGTAGGAAACTGACGTTAGGTATGCAGGTAAGACTCGCCCAGCAAAAAGTGCCACAATAAGGCTTTGAACTTGACCTTACCCCCTTGGCCATCTTCTTAATCATTTTACTCACAGGTCAAGCTCATTAAGTACCTTTTTGACAACTGGGCTTTCCTGTAGAAATTTCCTTAGTTCCAAATTCATATGTAGAGAATTTTCTTTCCTCACTGATGCCAAAGATCCCCATGGAGCCTCTTTCTTTGGGAAGTTCAGGATTCACAGAAAGCTATTTGCATTTCAATATATTATATTTGTAAAAGAAAATTTATAAACTGGAACACTGGAACAGAAAAAATCTTGCAATATATACTAAGGAGCTCATCTTATGACCTCACGACATGAGGTAAGCAAAACACTATTCAAGGAAAACATTTAAAAAGCATTACATATATTTAAGACTGTGTAAGGGAGATAAAAATGAGAAGTATCTGCAAGTCCCCTTTAAGTGCAGTTTAAAATCAAGTAAGCAAACACCAGGTCATATGAAAAATCATTGTAACTTCATGTGCCTAGTGTAGTACCTGACACAGAATAACATTCAACAAATAGTTGATAAATGAGTAATGCACAAAAATCCCACTAGGAGAATGTATCATTTATAAATACGCCTACTGGCATGGGGCTTTATAATTTTATCAGATCATTTTCATTTTGATAATTTTAATTCCACAAAAAAATGCTTTTAAGGTCGACAAGCTATATAATTAACCCCTTTTCAAAGACAGGAGAAATGACAGATCCAAGATCACAGAGAAAGTTAAGAATAAAGCAGACTAGAGCTCAGTGTGTCTGATTCTTAATCAATGACAGCATAGTAAAAAAATTCATTTCAAATAAGAATATATTCATCTTCCCTAAGTAGCCTCATCAGTGGAGCATAATCTAAAGAAAAGTAGTAAACTTAGAGAATTTTCTGAATGTGGAAATACATAGATTTATATGTTTATAAAAATTTCAATTTCTAGACTTGAAGTCTTTCTGATACAGTCCACCTAGTTTTCTCTATTTAAAACATAATGCTTACAATGTTAGTCACTAAGGGGAAAAGAATCAAGATATTAAAAACAAAAAGCCATTTTGACACGACAGGTCTCAAAAATCACAGAGTTCTGTGATTCCTGGGTTCTGGAATCAAACAAATTCAAGCAGAAAACCCCACAACGGGCCTTAGAATTTGAGAGGCTTTGGGCAATGTATTTCATTTCTCCAAGCCTTAATATCCTCATCTATAAAATCAGGAGATAAGACTCTTATTAGAGTTAAATGATAAAATGTTTGGAAAATCACATAGCTCAGACCTGACACAAAGTAGAATCCCAAGAGCAATTAAATCTCTCCTTTTCCTTACAAAATCCTCCTGGCGTCCTGACCAGGGACTCTGGTACATGAATCACACTGGATGGTGGAGTGAATGTTTTAATTAACCCAGGTCACTGAGCTGCCTTAAATGCTTTTCTGTGTAAGGCATATAAAAATCTAAATGACAGAAATTAACTAAACTACGTATGTGATAACAAAGATTCCTTGAAACAAGAGTTCAGATAACATGGGAGGGGGGAAATAAATGCACAGGTGCATATAATACACACATGTACAAAGTAATCACATGGTGTATGAATAATTTAAAAAGAATAAAAGGACAGAGAGAAGGATACCTCCTGTTATGTGTAGTTACAAACTTATGAATGTGATTACATAGTCCCTGCCGTGGAAGCACCTATAATCTAGAAGAGAGAGACAGAAACTGTTAAGTTCAATACAATAGGATAGGTAATAAGACAAAGGTACGCACAGAGCATCTTGTGACGCACACAAAAAGGTGGCAGGATGATTAAGAATCAGGAGAGTATTCAAAATAGGAAATTAATTTTACACAAAATGACTATATATATGACAAAACTTTATTGGGAGACATAAAAATGAATAAACGGAGAGACATACTTGCCTAGGAGAGAAAAATAAAAGACTGCCAAAAAACCCCAACTATCCCAAAATTAATTCATGAATCTTACGCAATGCTAATCAAAATCTCACTGAAATCCTTTTGTTGGGAGAAAGAGCAAAAAACAATTCTATATCTATAATAATAGACAGGCAAGACAAATGGTTAAACAGACACATTAAAACAATATGCCAACATTGATTCTAGATTAAAAAAATGTAGAAACATAAAAAATGATACAAGATTAGTAGAAAAAGATAAATATGTCCTCTGTGGCACAAAGGGTCTCTCTAACCATAACGGTACAAAAATAGCGAAGTGAAAGGCTAGCAGAATTGGTAACAAAAGCTTAAGCATTTTCTACCTTAAAAATAAGGTTAAAGAATCCAAAAAGAAAATCAAATTGGGGAATTTGTAAAGCGCTCTTAGAAATCAACAGAAACATAAACGCCCAAGTAGAGAAAGTGAACCTTTTTCAACTGTCAGACTGAAGTTGAAAAATCAGGGCTGATTCAGCTTCTAGGAGACACGGCTCTCGGAGAGACGGAGGAGCTGACAGGCAAGAGCTCCACTTCTACCGGCCAACTAGAAAACCCAGAGAGATGCGGTAATCGTCTGCAGGCAACAGAGAACACTGCCAAGGGGTGCAAAGAACTTCAGAGACATGAGCTTTCTTCTTTAGCCATCTTACCCTGGGGCATGCCAATTCTCAGCCTGAGAATGGCTGAGTTCCATGCAAAGCCTAGAGGAGGGTCACTGTGGGAGCAGAGTGGCTGAAAAGCATTTGGTGAGGACTCAGGACGCTTCAAGTATACATGTAGCTTTCTCAACAGTACACATGGCAAATACTGGGCCGCTGTACAGAAAGCGAAGCTTAAACCCTCAACAGAAAGCTGATGAAAAGTAGAGCAGAGACATCTCATGATATTTTATGTAAAGATTGATTTATTTATTTGAAAGAGAGAGAGAGAGAGTGGGCAGGAAGGGGCAGAAGGAGAGGGAGAGAGAATCTCAAGCAGACTCCCCTCTGAGGGCAGAGGCCAACGTGGCACTCCATCCCTGAGATCATGACCTGAGCCGAAACCAAGAGTCAGACACTCAACCGACTGAGCCACACACGTGCCCCCTCATGACATTTCAGAACCTACCAGGGAGTAGGGCCCACAGAATATACAAGACTATTAGCTGAAAACTTGGAGAGCTAGATGAACAAGACATGAATTAGCCTCAGTTTAGTACAGTGCTTGATTAGAGGAAGACTGAACGCTTTCCAGAAGAAAATATTTTCTGGAGACTACATAAATTTCATACACAATGTCTACCACTTAATACAAAATTTCAAGACATCCCAAAAGACAGAGCCTCATAATTAAACACCAAGGAGAAAAAGACAAAAGAATGAGAACTACACATGCTCCAGATACTGGAGTTTAACTGATAAAACTTTTCGTAAGTAGGTGAAAGGATGAAGAGTTTCACCACAGAAACTTAATACATTAAAATTAAACAGAATGAAATTCTCTAAGGAGAAATATTTGAAACTAAGAATTCTGCAGATATATTTAACAACAGAGTACATTCAGCAGAAGAGAAGTTAAACTATTAACAGGGTACTTCCTCTAGATTCTGGTATTATGAGTGAATATTCTGCAACTACTTTTTAATACTTCTGGATGTAAAACCCTCTTCTACAAAAAGTACGTATTTTTAAAGTAATCAGAAAAATATGACGACAACAACAAAAACAAGCAACTTTTTAAAAAGTAGGGCAGGGAGGGATAGCCAGGTAAAGGAAAATAGGGAAATATGCTCTAGGTAGTGTGACTATCAGAATAAAAGCACAGATACAAGAAAAAGGATGTTATTTTCAGGACATACAAGCCATCCAATACCACTAAAATCTACACAGTAAAGTGAACCTCTAAAGCGCCAATATATGAGCTAGAAAGGGAGCTAAATCTCAAGTCATAGTGAGGAATGGGTGTCTTTAAATCATTATAAGGAGCACAGACCCTATTATATAAGTTACAGGGAGTGACTGGAAGGTTTAACATGGTCAGATTCATTTTGAATAGGTATTTCCAGTTGCTAGGTAGAGGAAGAATTTAAGGAGTCAGGATTAAAAGCAGAAGACCAACCAAGTAGCTATAATAACCCAGGCAGGAAAGGTGAAGACCTAAGTTACAGGAGTGGTAGAAATACAAAAAGAGGGACAAATCTGAGAAACAGGCAGGATATCTTATCAGTAGGATTTTTTGGATTCCTTGGAGAAGGCCGAGTAAAACGAGAAGAAAAAAAAAATCTACAGCTCCTGGTTTCCAGTTAGGGGGGGATAGACATGATAGTAGTGCCAATAACCAGGATCGAACACCTAAGGATGGGTAGTGGGAGGAAGTTTTAAGATGAAGGTGATAAATTCAGGTTTAGACTTCTTGAATTTGAGGTGCCTGAGGAACACCTACACAGATTTATCCTGATGCTTTTTAATTAATTATCCCAAATTCAGGAGCTACTTATCCACTGGAAATAGAAAAATCAGGTTTCAAGGTATGGTAGACAGAATACTTTACCATTCCCCCCTCCCCCAAGATGTCCACATCCTAATCCCCAGAGCCTATGAGTAACTTATATGGCAAAAGACTTTGCAGATGCAATTAAATTAAAGATTTTGGGATGGTGAGATTTCCTAGATTATCCAGTTGAGTCCAATATAATCACAGGGGTCCTTATAAGAGAGATATAGGAAGGTCCAACTGAGAAGAAGGCCACATGACAACAGAAGCAAGAGGCTGGAATATGTGGGAAGGGGCCCCAGGCCAGGGAATGCAGGTGGCCTCTAGAAGATGAAGAAGGCAAAGAAACAGACTCTCCCTTCAGAGCCTCCAGAAGGAACCAGCCCTGCCAACCCGTTAGGCCTGTGAAGCTGACTTCGGACTTCTGATCGCCAACATTGTAAAACAATAAATGTGTGCTTTTTTAAGAGACTAAGTTTGTGCTAATTTGTTACAGCAGCAGGAGGAGACTAACACATCAGGTTATACTATTCCTCTTGAAAATGAGGGCTAAGCTGTGGTTTTGTAGCACAAAGACTTTTTACCACCAAATGCATACAAGAAAATCTTGAGGGCTGGGTGGGGAGGGGCAAAGATCAATGAGAAAAACTTGGGGTCCTTGGACCTGGGCCCAGGCAAAGACTGAAATGAAGTGTATCCAGCTGTCTGACCCTCCCTCCCAGGGAGGATGCCTTCCCACTTCCTCATCCACGGACCACCAGGCCTGATGTGCCCCAACCCCACTGTCTCAGCGCAGGTGCTCACAGCAAACACTACGAAGAAAACAACGAAAACCCTGAACCTGTACTTTGTGAAAAGAAAATGACTGACAGTCCCTTACAGTGACTAAGGTGGTTATTCCTAGCCTTTTAAAATTCTGTTTATTTTCTAATCTTTGACTACCTCACACAGACTGCATTCCCTGGAGAAATGCACACATGCACAAGATTTTTCATATACGTTCCAAGGCCTCCCAGTTTAAAAACCTTTCTATTTTTATAAAAGAGGCCTTCTTAACTAGGCAAATATTTAACTGTTTCCCCATTAAAGTTTCTCCAGAAACTGTATAATAACAGTCTTGCTTCTCTTCAATTACCAGACAATGGAATTTATGTTTGTAAGGGGAAAAATAAAAAATGATGTTTTCTGAAAGCTTCCAGTTGATTAAGTAGCAAATACGGTCTCATCTAAGAGGCAAAAAAATTGAACAGTAAGGAACAGAACACTCTTTTTCTCTACAATGAAAATTAGGATTATATTTGAATACAAGTAGGGGATAAATGTTAGCTGATCTTCCTAACACATTATTTCACCATTTTTTTCCTATAGTTAATTTCTTAAATTAACTATAGGAAATATATTTCTTAAAATTTATGGGACAAAAATATTATGAATCTATCATCCTATGAACAGTCATTTCTGCAAGGACAAGATTCAAAAGCAAAGTGCACAAATGCACTGCATATGTGCTCCAATCCAAATGTGAAGCTGCCCTTCATGAAACGGTATGATAACGGGACCTAAAATTGCTATTGTCAACTAAGTATTTAATTTCTGAGAATACCTTCTATCTCAAATCCAAGGATTCCACAAAATATTTCTAATCCAAGTTCTTGGTTTAGATGAAAAGTATGTGATTGTTAAGTAAGTATTCTAGAAAGCTGTCTGTTAGAAAATATTACTTTGAGTAGAGAATTGTGCTTGTTTATAATATTAATAGACAATGCAGTAATTCATAAATAGCACTTTACCATAAAGAAATAATTTTGCTATTTTTAACTCAGAGTAAATTTGACTCAGCAGGTGGTATAGAGTTTTTCAGCCAAAATGGTGATAACAACAACAATACCGACTACACCAGCAGCTGCACTTAATTTGCCTTTAGAACACTGCCTAGCATTCAGGATGTACTTCACTTGAATTAACTCCATTCAGTTTCACAACTAACTTGTGACATCCTGAATCATACCTATTTACAGATGTGTAGAGTGGTTCAGTGTCCTGCTCACGGACACAGAGCCACTTAAGTGAGAGAGCCAGGATTTAAATTCAAGCAGTCAGGCTCCAAGGAACCGAACCTTGCAGGTAAGGAGGGTGGTCCTATTTTCCTCCAGTGTATGCGCTAGAAGTAGATGTGCCGTCCGCAGCACTCAGAGTCCCATCAGAGTCCCCACGTCCCCAAGGCTCTCGGTCTGCTGCTTCATCAGAGTGCTCTGTATTTACCCCATAAAGAGCCTTCACTCGGAAACCTTCTAATCACCTCCAATGGCAGGACTGCGGTTTAAGGGAGCTTCTTTGAGATGAAATCGAGGCTACCTTCCTGAGCTGCTATAATGACAACACAAGCTGTTCTTTCAGTAAGTTCTAACTTTTTATAAGAGGTGGTAGGAAGGGAATTGCTACAGTAAGTCTCCATTTTGCAACTGTGGTGTTATTCTGGAAAATAGTTTCCTATGTCCCAGTTATTGGAGAAGCTGGCTTAATTTCCACAGCTGAGTTTTCTACGTAAAAATTTCCTTTCGTAGTGTTTATCCAAATGAATGCTTTATATACGATTTATGTGTTAACAGACAAGAAAACCACTGTTAGCTAGATGCAACTCTAGTTATCACCTACATCGGATCCTTCTCTCCCAGCACGTGTAGCAAATGGAATTAGGTTTCAAAAAAATTGACGCTAGTTAGTGCCAGAGGTGGGACTAGAATGAGCCCCTGACTCTCAGTCCAGAGCTCCTTTCACAATACTGTGCTCTTTTTAGGCACCTGACCATGAAATCTGCCCAAAGCTCAATGGTATGGAAACGAAATAGTATATAAATGTTTCAATGGTATGGAAACGAAATAGTATATAAATGTTATCAGAATTTATTGCTGCAAATACTCGTTATAGCTACAACTCAATATTATAAGGCGTTAACTGTCAAAAGTACAACTACATATTTCAGGAATGGGGAAAGCATTTCTAAAAGAGAAAATATAACCAAAGTAGAATCCACATGCAATTTTACAACTTTTATAAATAAAACAGGCCTGAAAAACCTTACATCTATTTTAAGGGCATAAGAGAAAATAGCAATAAGAAGGATAAATACTCCTTTCCAACTATTCTAAGACCTTTGGTACTAAAGCAATAATAAGAAACAGATACAAAAGCTGTACATAATTTGGCTGACCCTAAGAGTCTTGTCACCAATTAAGTTGCTTTCACTATGAGAGAGTTTTGCCTAAAACAAAAATACCATCTGTTTTACCTAAAACATTAAGATGTTCTATTTTCTTGTCAATTCAGAAATCACATCTGTAGCCATTTTCTGAAAAGACAGCAGAAGGCATTATATTTATGGGTGACTGCATAAGGAATGATGTTCAATCAAAATGTAATTTTCATCTACTGGGAGAAAATTTCATTTCTCCAATAACTATAACGCTGTAACTTTGGAGGAACACGTAGTACATAAACAGGCTGATTTTCATGAATAAAAAGACCTTAAAAGTTAATGCAGTAAAATAAAGTTGTTTTGTTACTAAAGACAGACACGGCAAATATGTTTGTATTCCCTTTGTAGATCTTTGTCAACAACAGAAATCTATCCTGTGTAAGGTTTTTCAGGTGAAAAGGAAAAAAAAAAAACAACTTTATATTGGTGCTATGTCTCTCCATGCAAGTGAGCCATCATATAAGAGGTAAAATGATGAAAACAACAAAACACAAACCACTTTCTATTTTCAAAACACTTTTAGACACAATATTGGTCCTGGGAAAGACATTCTACTCTACAATCCAATGAACCGACTGAAGAAGATAAAAAACACTAGAGAAAACATCACTTACAGTGAAGGCAAACACAACGTCACAAGGGATAAAGAACACGATTCGAAGAAAAACACACAAGCCATCCAACTACCTATAATACTCTGAGTATATTTTAAGCACCTACAAAAAAACCCTAAAACCCAGGTATGTTTTACTTTGAAAAGTAGCCTAATTTCACATACAATATTCTTGCCTAAAATAAAATAAAATAATAAAATAATGCTGCTCTCCAAATAAGGATGAAATAAATAAGTCCAAAGGCTCTATTTAAAATTTTTCTTTTACCACAAAGTTGTGAAGTGTTCTGAAGTCCAAGATGGGCTTGAAGCCCTTCCTGACTTTTTCAGGATCGGGATACCTTCACTAAAATCCTTTTCCTTGTTCCTCTTGTAGTGCACGCTTTATTAATCTGCATTTAGAAGGAAAAAAAATCTGGTTCAGAAGAATAGAAGACTTTGAAATACGCCGTATCACTTCAGTCTATGCTGTGAACTGCTTTGAGTTAATTAGCTCTGTCTCAGCAATTTCAGAAGACATGATGGACACAGGGAGGAAAGAAGAGCGAGAACAGAGGACTGAGTGTGCAAGAAACCAGAAAACAAAACAGAACAAAACAGCTAAGGACTCATTTAAACATCACTTCCCCCCTGCCCAACCCTAATACAAATCACTTTTAAAAATGACTCGTAGTCCAGATATTTACTTTATCTCTTTCATGGTGCATTACGCAGTTCCAACTAACAGGGGGAAAACCTTTGGCACTACAGCAATAACAGAAGAGAATCATTCAAGATTTGTATTACCTGGCAGATACACCAAAACTAATGTCAGCTTTTCTTTGCCACTATCTCATCTCCTTTCCCAAGTTTTTCTTAGGTTCTACCAAGTTATGCATTTCCAAATATCACAACTGGAAATGATTATAATCCTTCCCAGATTACAGTTGGTAGTCCCCATGCTAACTCTGCCTTCACAGTGTAACAAAATATCTCATCATAATCCAACACACAGAGGGCACACATTTTTCCTCTCCATCTTCTGCACTCTCCCAATTATGATCCTTGATGAGGTAATTGCAAGATGTTGGAAGCAACAAACAAAATCGCTTTGATTTCATTAGACAAACCACACAACTAAAACACCTTGTATAAACTTAATTCACTGTATAATAATCTGACAACAAACTAGAACCACACAGCTAGTTAAGAAAGTTTGATTTAAAGTATAAACAATAAAAAGGCAATTAAAACACAGACTAACCAGGCAACTTAGCAAGTGTTCACTGAACACATAACTACTTTGCCATTGCTTTTCAAGAAATAAAACTTAAAACTATCATTTTAAATGCAGTCTGTTCAGCCACTTCCACAGATAAAATCTAAAGCTAATAAAATCTAAAATAATTTTGTACCTAGGAACAAAATCACAGTAGACTAATTATAAGGGCCTGGGAAGGAAGATTCGTTTCAAGTTCACATAAAATTGATGAAAAGAATGATTTAAGATATCATGCCCTGAAAGCACTAAGGAGACAAACTCTGACCACGTTGTAAATCTTTCAGAAATCAGTATGTGAGAATGATGGTAGCCTACTGATAAATATTTTTTTCAAACTTCTAAGTGACAGTAAAAATGTATATATAATTAATATACAGTTATATTATTTAAAGCTGCCTATCATAAACTTTAAACTGCCTAACACAAAACTATAAAAAGTATTTTTTCAGGAGGTGCAAGAAAGGAATAAGAATTTCTTTTTTAATTCTGATAACGAGGAAGCCTAATGAATATTCAAGACGCTAGAACACTAGTAGACAAGCAGAATCAAGGAAAGGACTCTTATAAAGAAGAAAAGTTAGCACTTAAATACCTCTGTGCTTCGGAAATGTGGTACAGAGGGTGAAGAGTCAGCACCACTTGACTTGCAAAAATTTCTTGAAAGACAGACATTTTTCAATTTTTGGAAGGGATGGGAAGCTGGACAAAGAGGAAAAGTTGAGGCACTTAAGCATGATGCTAGTAACAATCCAATGCAAGTCAGAAGAGTTATGGTGCTTTCTCCTGTACTGTGCCTTTATTAGGGAACTTGCTAATTACTTTAAACTAATTATTTCATAATTCTTCCAAACCTTTATTATATAGTTCTACAATCTCTATCTGCAAAATCTGAAAAACTCTGAAAATCAGGTTTTTTCAAAACTCATTTGGTGGCAAAGCCTAAACTGAACTGACATGAAGCCACATAAAATTATTTATTCCACTTGATCTTAATATTCAGAAATTTTAAATTATTTAATGAGCCCTGTCCCAGACTGAAATATTTATGTAATAATATGCCATATATGCATATTATGTTCCTAGAAAATAAAAATACTGAATTCAGAAAAGATTTCACGTTAAGGATTGAGGATTTTATTTAAAGGTAGGCTATACAAGCAGTCCAAGTCACAGGCTACTTATAGAAGACACCCTATCTGTGGTTCTGAACAAGAAAGAAAAAGAAAAAAACAAAACAAAACAAAAAAACAAGAAATGAAATGGGAAGGAGAACATGAACATATCCCAGCACAGTGCGACAAAGGCAGGAACACAAAATAAATCTGTCACTGAATGGCTGACTATCTGAACCAAGGAATAAGTATCTTTTAACATGACCCTAAATAGGTCACTAAGAAACAGTAAACATTTAAGAATATTCTATTTTCTTTATATATGAATACCCCAAATCCCAACAGGACATACATGCTTTTACTTTATCTCTATCCCAATTCTTAATTTTACAATATCTAATTATGTTTTGGTTTTAGAATAAATGGAAAATCTGTTTCTTTAATAATTGTGTTAGATATGATTTTACTACCTAACTGGTAGGAGAGTCTCGAGAACAAGATTTTAAGAAGCTTCTAGCATCCAGGAGTGATTTATTCAGCACAGACCTGTTTCCACAGTGTGCAGAATACAACTCCAGTCTGAGAGGCAGAGGGCAGGGAAGAGTACTCCATGATCAGAAAATATGGTAGCTGGCCTGAGTCGTCTAGTTAATGAACCTAATAAGTAGATAATGCTAGTTGCCTACCCAATAGCCATTCCCATATTCTCCTTTCCTGACAGAAACTCAATTTTACTCAGGAAGACAATAATCGTAGCTTAAAAAAAAAAAAAAAGCCCTTGATTCTCCATGCTTGAGGTGGCTACGTGACACAGTTCTGGCCAATGAAATATAGTTAGAATTCAGCAAGTGGAGCTTCCCAGAAAATTATTATATCCTCAATTTAATAAAAGTCAGCAGACTCAAGTGGCATAACTTTCATCCTTTGCTCCTCCTACCCCTTCCTGGCTGGAACACAATGCAATGTCTGGAGAACCAGGCACAATCTTGAGACCATGAGAACCACCACAGGCTAATGCAGAGCTGAGAGGTAAAAGGGGCCTTTCACAACCTCATGGAACACATCACAAGGCCTGGACTACCTACTACTTTGAAACTTGGTTTCTTGGGAAGCCAATGTAGCACGCTTTTTGTTACATGCAGTTGAATGCAATCTGAAGCGAAACACTATACCCACAACAAATTATACTAAAGTACCCAAAACTCCTATTGATCTTAAAAGAAGGTAATACTGAATGCAAGATGATTCTCCTAAAGCAAAAATTTTCCCATAAAGATTGATCACTACAAACATACTTTTCCTCAGAGGGATGCTTAGTTTTAAATCTGTCCTTAACTGCCTATCAATTACTACACGTAACTTCTCCTAATTGTCACCTTCTCTACCACAATTTTTAATGATCAATCAGCAAACATCTCTTGTATACCAAGTACTTCTTCCTTATTTCATTCAACCATTCATAACTTCTTTAATTCAGGCGAGTCTTCTTTATTTTCTCCATGGAATGTGAAAGGCAGATTTCATAAAAACTTAAGCTAAACCTCAGAATTTACCAATCCTATGCTCTTTATTACAAAATACATGCTAGCACAGGCATCTTTTTTAACTTTATATAGAATTTTATGAACATAGTTTATTTGACCAATTCCTCGATGGTTATTATTGAACATTTAAGTCTTTTAAAATATTTTCTCAGATGATAAAGCTGAGAGAAAGATTTTGCCCACAGTTCTCTTCATCTCTACACAGGATAGATTTATTCCAGTGCAATGCCTAATTTGAACGCTCCTGGCACATATTACTGGGTTACTTTCTAGACAGACTGCTAGGTGTCATGTAAGAATGATGAATAAGACCCAACCTATGCCTTCACGGGGTTTATAGCAAGCATCTTCATAGGAATATTATATATGTGTTATGTGGGACAACAGTGGTTAAACACACAGTCCCATGGGAGCATACAAGAATGACACCTAATATGACTCAAGTATACTGGAAAAAGTTTCCAGAGAATGTAACATTTAAGGTGAGTCCTAAAAGATAACCAGGGGTCAATCAGGCAAAGAGTGTGAGTGTGAGTGTGTGTGTGTGTGTGTGTGTGTGTGTGTGTGCGTGCGCGCGCGCGCACGCGCGCGCCTGGGGATGTGGTGGGAGGGGGTTTTTGTTTTGTTTCCAGGCAGCAAAGGTCTAGAAGTAAGAGAACATGGTATGTTAAGAGAATTGACAGTTGAAGGGCTGAAACACAGAGTGCAGGCTGGGGTAATGTGAAAGATGATGCTAGAGAAACCAAAATGTAGACACATAATTCAAGTTAAAGAGTCTGTGAGTTTATCCTTAGGGCAGTGGAGAAAAGAAGAGTTTTGAGCAGCTGAAACATCATGGCTAGTATCTGTTAAATGCCTACTAAGTACCAGATTCTACACTATAAATTCATATACGTAACCTTATTTAATTCCTCCAACAAATGTATGAGGGAGGGACACCTGTCACAGGAGTGTTGCCATCACTCAGGGGAGAGACAGTAGCAACCTAAAGTAGGGCACTGGTACTGAAGCTAAGGAGAAGCGGACAAAACTGTGATATGTTTAGGAAGTAGAATGAAAAGACCTGGTATTTGTTTGGGTACAAGGAGAAAGTGAAAGAGAAGAGACAAAGATGAGCAGGGACTGAAGGGGACACTAATGAAAAACTGGAATACATGATCACTCAAAAATTGAGGCCCAGGTAACTGGATGATGATGCTGAAATTTTATTAAGGAGCTCGGGACCACAGAATATTTGAGTAGAGAGTAGGAATCCCAGTTTTATTTTTAATTTAAAAAAATTTTTTAAAGATTTTATTTATTTGACAGAGAGAGAGCACACGCACACACACACAAGCAGAGGGAGAGGGAGAGGGAGAAGCAGGCTTCCCGCTGAGCAGGGAGCCCGATGCGGGGCTTGATCCCAGGACCTTGGGATCATGACCTGAGCTGAAGGCAGACACTTAATGACTGAGGCACCCAGGCGCCCCAGGAGTTCAGTTTTATACGCACTGAAATGGAGGTACAGGTGGACCACCCCGATGGAGCTACCTATCTGGCCTGTGGGCAGAACTTGGCAAACTTTTCTCAGAAGAGATATGGATGTGGTGAGTCACCAGTACATGGACAATAAATGAAGGCAATTGAGTAGGAAATATCACTCTCACCAGGAGCTTTTATCTTTTAAATCTTCCTGAGGCAAAACAATTACTTATTTAAGATCTCTACCTCTTTTAGATGTTAACATAATCTGAAGCCACAGATCTATATTCCTGTAGCTTTTTCTACAGTACATACCTAGCTTCGGTTCCGGTAACCAAATTTCCAGTCATGATCTGCATTTCACGATGTCTCATTATTTTCAATGCCTTCTTGCTTTTGATTCAAATATTAGTCAGCTGAGTTGACTTTATCAAGAAAATATTCAAAAAGAAGAGTACCCATGGTTCATTTTGTGTTTTCATATTTGAAAATGTCTTTTTTTTGTTGCTTTCACATATAAAAGATAACTGTGAGTATAAAACGATTTAAAAACTCTATAGTCTTCTCGTTACAGAGAAGAAACCTAAGTCTGTTTAGCTTTTGTTCCATATTACACAGTATGTATCTTTCTGCTTGGGTACTTCTACAATATGTCCCTTTCCTTTTAATTGGACTAAGTTACCAAGACATACCAGGAGTGACCCTCTTTTCATTTGTATTACCCAGAACTTAACCCTTTTATCTATAAAGTCAGACCTTCTCAGCTCAGAAAACTTTTCATCAGTTCTATCTTTGATCATTGTCTCTGCTCCATTTTTTTCTCCTGAAGAAAATCACTGTCTTTTGTTAAAATCTTGTCCTGCATACCAATCATCTTCTCTCCCGTTGTTTCCACTCCTCTTCCTTTTCTCTGCATTCTTGCAAAGCATCTCATGGGTTTTTTTCTTTCGTGTCACTGGACACTCTTTCACAATGTCGGCCTCACTCTTCAGTATCACTTGTAAAGATGCTCGCTCATCGTGCCCCCACCAGTAACCTTCCCTTTTGTCCTTCCCCCGTATCATCTCACCAGTTTTTCATCTCGGCTCTTTGTTTCCCGTTTCAGATTTCTTAGAGATCATGACTCAAATTTTCTGAGAACTCCAAAGAGGTTTTTTTGTAATGTTTTCCTGGTCTCTGTAATAAATCATTTTAAAAGGTAAATTGTTCTTCTGAGTCTTCATGTAGCGCTACTTTCTGTCGCTCTGTAGAGCCTTTGCAAAGGTTTGCTAGGATAACTTTCCCTTTACTTACCCTCACAGAAGCAGACATCCAGACCCTGTGTATGCTAAAGGTACTCTTGGTCTTTATTTTGGCATTAAAGCCCCTCTCTTACCTAGAGTTAGTTTATTTGACAAGTATTTGGCAAGGGATTCAAAAGCAAGGGATTTGCCAGGGGATTCAAAAGCAAGGTAGTTCCCTGCCATCATGGAGCTAATATTTTAGCAAGGGAGATAGACAGCAAGAAATAAATAAATTAAATAACCAGTTTGTTAATAATGACTAAAGGAGGGGAAGAAAAATGCAGTGATGGAGAAGAGTAAGTTATATAATATATAAAGTATATAATAAGGAATGTAAGTCCACATGCATAGAGCCAGCCTGATTGCAAAGGTCCAAAAGGCTACCACCCAAGGTGGCTATGCCTGTATATTCACTGTTTCATGCCAACTCTGGTGAACAAATGTAGGGATTCTTTCTTCAGCAAAGACTATCATGGGTATCCTTCTGGCCCATGCCACTGTCAATAGTAATTTCCTTGAACGGATACTTCCCTAGGTCAGTGCTCTACCATCAGTTCCCCACTTGTTTCTGCCTATTTTATTTCTTTTCTTTTTTAATTTTATTTTATTATGTTATGTTAATCACCATACATTACATCATTAGCTTTTGATGTAGTGTTCCATGATTCATTGTTTGTGTATAATACCCAGTGCTCCACTCAATACATGCCCTCTTTAATACCCATCACCAGGCTAACCCATCCTCCCACCTCCCTCCCCTCTAGAACCCTCAGTTTGTTTCTCAGAGTCCATCGTCTCTCATGGTTCGTCTCCCCCTCCGATTCCCCCCCCTTCATTTTTCCCTTCCTACTATCTTTTCTCTCTCTTTTTTTTAACATATAATGTATTATTTGTTACAGAGGTACATGTCTGTGATTCAACAGTCTTACACAATTCACAGCGCTCACCATAGCACACACCCTCCCCAATGTCTATCACCCAGCCACCCCAGACCTCCCACCCCTCACCGCTCCAGCAAACCTCAGTTTGTTTCCTGAGATTAAGAATTCCTCATATCAGTGAGATCATATGATACATGTCTTTCTCTGATTGACTTATTTCGCTTAGCATAATACCCTCTGGTTCCATCCACATCGTTGCAAATGGCAAGATATTTTTTTGATGGCTGCATAATATTCCATTGTGTGTGTGTGTGTATGTGTGTATATGTGTGTGTGTGTGTGTGTGTGTGTGTGTGTGTGTGTGTGTGTGTATACACATATATATATACACCATTTCTTCTTTAACCATTCATCTATTGATGGACATCTTGGCTCTTTCCATAGTTTGGCTATTGTGGACACTGCTGCTATAAACATCGGGGTGCACGTACCCCTTCGGATCACCTCATTTGTATCTTTGGGGTAAATACCCAGTAGTGCAATTGCTGGGTCGTACGGTAGCTCTATTTTCAACTTTTTGAAGAACCTCCATACTGTTTTCCAGAGTGGCTGCACCTGCCTATTTTATTTCTGTCAGATTCAGTCTCCAAATTGGTTGTGAAATACAGACACAACGGAAGCCCTCTTTTAAGTGTGATTAAGGCTGGCAATAGACCTATTAACTGAAAGAGATAAAGTTGACTTGAAAGTTAAAGTTTAGGTAGTACAATTTTAAGTTACACACATATGACTTAATAATTCATGTTTTCATATATGTTTTATATATACTTATATATATAACATTTCCTAATCTACTGATATTAAGAGCAAAGCTTCTGGTTTAACTATGGGACCACTAACTGGAGTCCTGTGTCATATCTTCTACATAACCATGCATGTGATTAATCACGTATGGTTTCCAGATTAGGTTTTTCTAAAGCAGACCAAGAATTTCACCACTTGAAAAAATATTAAGCCATATGAGTACAGACTGCTTCTACATCTTTATGACTTCTTCCCAATTTTTTGGGGGAAGTGGTGAGTGGAGTGGTGAGTCACCAGTGACTCACATTTGTTGAAAATTTCTAAAGAACCCAACTTCATTTAAAAAAAACAATCTTTTTGTATAATTCATCAGTTCAATAAAAATTAATCAAATTGTGCAAGAAAAATAACAAGAACAACTGATCTGGGAATAAATAATTGTTTCATGATAATCATACAATTCAACAGAAAGACCAGAGGGAGAGAATTGTACCAGTTTCCCTAGCTAGTGGCCTGTTAGGGACAAGGTCAGGCTATCATGGGCACAGAAAAGGAATGGAGTGAATCAGTTGATCTAGTTGGCCAATTAAATGGAGATTGGTTAAAAGAAATCTTAGGAAGAGAGAATGAAAAGAATAGTTACTTTATCTCCTTAACAGCCTCAAAAAGTAGCCCCGTCCCTGTATTAAAATATTAGTTCTCTGTTCTAGGTGGTAGGTACACAAATTTCAAAGCTTTGGGGGTAGACATTATAAAAAGGAAAAGGAATCAATCTCCACACCTGCTTCTAGAGACCTGCAATGTAGCTATTATTTCTAACTGTTTACCACTGGTCAGTAAGTAATTGTATTTTCCAGTCCAGTTGATCAACTTTATAGTTTGTGGATATCTTAAATTGTGGCAATAGGTTGACTGTCAAACCAAGGTTTGGTGTTCCTCTGATTGTTCATCATCATCTTTGTTTTCATGAGTTTTAATAGGAAATTGAGAGAGTCAGTCTCAGAGTCCCTAGTCTGCCATCACATAAAATGAAAGTGTCAACGTTTTTGTTTTTTCATATAATAGGTGTTATTCATCTAAGTCAATGTAAGGCTGAAACAGTATTTCTGGAATTAATACTCATCATTTCTGATATCATAAAATAGATAGAAATGTTAAGGGTAGGGAGACTGTTGTGGGAAAGGTAGAGCCTTTTCTATTCTCTCCCCCAGAGACCTTTATATTTCCTTGAAAAAAGTCAGGCAAAATACAAGCCTGCGAATGACTGATTTAGAATGGCAAACACCAGATAAGATTATTTGATTTGTGATCCAGACATGATTTCTCTAAAACTAGTTATAACATAAAATTAACTAATATATCATGTTGAAAGTATCTCCAACTCCCTAGGAAGTTTTTGGTTACTTAAAGTAATGTACTATATTCTACTCAAGTCTTTTGGGTCAGACATCCTTTCTAAAAATATCCCACATTACACACAGGCTGAAACGTGTTTCTGGATAATTGGAGAACCGGTCAATCTATATCTTGAAACAAGTCAAAATTAATAAAATGTAACTCAGATGCAACATAGATGAAAACACACAAACACCTTTCACAAGCAAGAAATACTTAAACAAAAAAGCATCTCAGAGGAGAGTTTAGGAACTCCTTCAAAACCAGTAATGAGCATTAACTCTTAAATAGACTATGCTATTAATACCCAGACAGACCTCTACTAGACTAGAACTCAGTTTTTTATTTTTAAGAGTCTCCAGTACTCTCAGTTAACAATTGCCCCATTAAAAGAAAAGTTCTAAAGTCTCTCATAATAACAGAACCTGCAGAGGATCCAGAGTGTCAAATCCTAGTCAAATCATGTATTCTATTATTACTTTAAATTCCCTTGGGATAATGTTAAAATGCAGCCCTTCATTATCAAGGACAGAAACCCTCAATCTCTGTGACTTTGTACATTTGTTTTTCTGCTAACTAATGTGAAGACATTTCTGTACTAGTTTTCTAGTGCATGACAAGATTTGAGCTCACACTGTTATGATCCATGAGCAATAAGCACAGTTCTTACACTAGTCATCACAGTTATCACTGCTAACACTGTTCCAGCTCCCCCAAGAAAAACCACCAGGTACAAAGTAAGGTGCATCGTGATGTTCACAGCTCTCTCAGGAGACGCCACATGCTCAGATTAGAACCACTTTCGTTCAAGTAGCAGAATCTCAGCTCAGTTCTTGAGCTATAAATGACTCTACCAGGTCTATATTATAATAAATAACACTGCCAGAATCTGAATGGTGAGAATTCTATTTCCCTAGAAATTCCACTTCCAAACAATAACTGTACGGCTGTGAATTTGGTTACTTCATTTAAAACTTATGTTTAAACAACTGGTAGGAAGATTAGATACAGTGTGATTTGGTATAAAAATACACTGATGATATAGTAACAGATGAAAAAATGATTTAAAGTCTTGAATTCCATTACACTAATAGATAATTACTGTGAGAAGAATGGTTTGTGATAACAACATTAAAAACACAAAATGCAGAATCAGGCAAATACTCTAAGTCAGCAACAACAGAAAGTCTTGTGTGTAAAAACTGATCTGATCAGCAATGTCCACAGTAGCCAAAACATGGAAAGAGCCCCAATGTGCATTCACTGATGAATGAATAAAGATGTGTATGTATATATACATACATACACACACAGTGGAATATTACTCAGCCATCAAAAAGAATGAAATCTTGCCATTTGCAACAATGTGGATGGAACTAGAGCGTATTACGCTAAGGGAAATAAGTTAGTCAGAGACAGACAAATACCATGATTTCACTAATATCTAGAATTTAAGAAACAAAACTGATGAACATAGGGGAAGGGAAGGAAAAATAAAATAAGATAAAAACAGAGAAGGAGGCAAGTCACAAGAGATGCTTAACTACTGGGAACAAACTGAGGGTTGCTAGAGGGGAAGTGGGGGGGATTGGGTAACTGTGTGATGGGCATTAAAGAGGGCACTTGATGTAATGAGCACTGGGTGTTATAGGCAACTGATCAATCACTAAATACTACCTCTGAAACTAATAATACACTGTATGTTAACTAACTTCAATTTAAATAAAATCTAAAAAAGAAAAAAAAGTCATCTGATCAGGTCAACTCATTTAGATATTTGGGAGTATCTTTTGAACCCACCCATTCTAAAGAGCCTTCAAGAAAGCAATCTCAACAAAGGTAATTCTGTAAGAATGCAATGATGCTGAGAGGCAACCTAAAATTTTTCAGGTCCCATGGTATGAAACTCTAAAATCTCCAATGAACAGTTGTCCAAATGTTGAGCAAATTCAAAGCTTTGAGTTGTTATTTATTTTTGCTTGTAGTATTATTTAGTGTATTCAGAAGCCCTCTGGCATCCAAACTCCAAATACTAGATGAAAGAACTATTTGGGGAGAAGATATACCAGGATACCACATTTTCACATAGAATGTCTATGCATATCTGGTGTCCGAAGTTTAATAGTCTCTTCAGTCAGTAATTAATTGTATTTCAACAAGTCTTTATTCAATTCTTACTATGTTGACTGTAATTCCACAGGCATGGTGGGAGAAATAAATAAAAGAAATAGTTCCTACTGTCAAGGAGTTTACAGTCTAGCAGAATTAACTTCAAATAATTATTATACTGAGAGAAGTAAGAAAACATCAATTCCCAGTTACATGATTGAGTCATTTTAGACCTGATTTAGATGAAAATTTGGGGCCAGTACCATAATGGGATGGCACTTTGGCATCGTGGGAGGAGGTGGAATATTGTGCACATGGTGAATTGTATGTGAATTGTAGTGGCCAGTGGATAAACTGTGGTAGACCATCTCTCAAGATGACTGCCATCATTCCCTTCAAGTAATGGAGAATAATTCCCTCCCCCTGAATCTTGGCTGACCCTAGTGACTTGCTTCACTAAGAATGTAGTGGAAAGGACCTTCTAGGAGTTCTGAGGCTAGGTCCTAGAAGCCTTGCTGCTTCCACCCAGGTGTCTTTCTTGCGTTCTGCTATGGGTAGATTCCTGTGACAACTACACGCAATAAATTAGGGGCAGAGAGAAACTGAAGACAGAAGAGCAGGAAGTCATTGCAGTAGTTCAAGTAAAACATTTAAAAAAAAAAATCATAATAGAAGCCCTAAAACCGGAAAGTAATAGGAAGACAGGAGACGAAGAATGTCAGAGGTGAGCAGAGGAGAAAATCCAAAAGACTTTCCAGCCGATGAAACTTAAAAGAACAAGAAAAGGTAGAAGTCAAAGTGGGTTCTAGAGGCTAGAAAATTTATGACTTGTTCAGGGTGTCCTAACTTTTAACTCTTAATTGTACCTGCTTTCCATATAAAGACTATTTTTCAGCACCTAGACAACCAAAAAGAGAATGATGCTATTAATAAAGATTAGGATCCAAAAAGAAAGCACACATGGAGAAAACAAGAGGAAATTAAATTAGAGGTGCTGGGCAGCCATCCAGGGAGAACCATTACAACAAGCACATGACAATGGAGGTACTGAGTGCCTTTTCTGGAACTGAGTACTTTTAATATCTGTTTGATACTCTAAAGTCACCCAAGCCCCGAAAACAAGGACTTCTTTTGTGTCTCCACATGGTTGGTGGTTTCATTTCAAGTTAATCCCTTCTTTTTTCTGGCCAAAAATCCCTTACCAATAAACGCCTTGTTAAACATTAAAAGCACTTAATGGTAAATTTGTAATGGGTTTGAATAAATTGCTCTCAAACTAAAAGTTTTCTACTTGAAAAATTAAATTTTCAGATTTACAGAAGTTATCTCAATGCAATTTTAGTTGTATACTCCATGGCATTTCACATTATCCACATTAAAAAAAAAAAAAAGTTCCTTCACACATTGTCAAAACACATGATTTGGCGGCCTGTGCTGCGGTGATATTTGCTTCCATCCTGCCTCAAGTACCAAACACTGAAAGAAGACTGAAATCCCTACCTGTCCTAGGAGTTTACCTTCCATCCTCTATGTCCTCCACGTCCCTAATCCTGTAAATCTTTGTATTACAGTTTTTTTTACAATTGGTTTCCTTAGAGGAAAAGAAACACCTCGATTCAAGGATTATTTAAGGCTAGAAAATTTATGACTTGTTCAGGGTGCCCTAACTTTTAACTCTCAATTATACCTTCTTTCCACATAAAGACTATGAATGCATATACTATAGAGCTTACCTAACCTTGTGAACTCAATCAGGCTCACAGATATGTACCACATCCCCATGAGCAGATTAGCCGCTCCTTTTTAAAGACTCCCAAACTAACTTATGTTAGGTTATAGCTATAACTAATGTTGCCAAACAGCATGATCAAATTCATTTACATGTATTATTGAAATTGTGTGAGTTAGGGGCGCCTGGCTGGCTCAGTCATTAAGAGTCCGCCTTTGGCTTGGGTCGTGATCCCAGGGTCCTGGGATCGAGCCCCGCATCGGGCTCTCTGCTCAGCGGGAGGCCTGCTTCTCCCTCTCCCACTCCCTCTGCTTGTGTTCCCTGTCTTGCTGTGTCTCTCTCTGTCAAATAAATAAAAACTTAAAAAAAAAAATAGCTATGAAATTGTGTGAGTTAGATCAGTATTTCTCAGACTTTTCACATAACTCCTTAAAGACTCTTTTTAGACATTTTTTGTTAATCATCCCCCCATACAATTTTAATACAACACTTAAAAGTATATCTGTTATTGTACTATTGAGTACTATTTTTATGCTTTATATATTTAAAAAAATACTTTTTTTCAAACTCCCCAAGAACCAATTTTTACCCTCCTAAGGAGGATGTCTCTCTCACTGAGAATGCATATTTTATTTAGATTAATAAATTGTTGCTCAAACAAGAATTATTCTTATCGCCAAAATAATGCTAAGCCTTAGATCATTATATAGGGACTCATGAAGAACATGAGAAAGACTCATGACCATACTCCTGAAACTTTCAACTTCAAGACTGAGAAGTGCAATATCACTTTCAGTATCTGCTAAATAAAACTATGAAATTCTTCCATTTTAAAGGCCACTGTCATTCCTCCATTCTTCTCTGATTTTGTTGAGAGATCAGCTCAGATTATTTGTGGCTAACAAGTAAAATATAGATTTTAAAACCAGAAGTATAAGTAGTTCTATTCATGAGGTCCTCAAGTACAAAACAGATAATAAAGATACAAATAAGAACTTGACAATCCTAAGTATCCCCAATTCACCTAACTACGGAAACAGTAGCAGCACTGACATTTGGTAGAAAAGAACTGTGAAGGAGTAATATTAAGATGAAGAACACTATTTAAATACAAACTGTTTAAAAGGAAATATCAGAAAGCAATCATTTTACTAATAGTCTCAAAAATGCTATTTACGTTGATATATAATTAAAACTCCTCAATATTAAAGCTCAAAATATATTTCTTCTTAGTTAATACACCTGGATCTCCTTTCTTCCTCCAGCATAAGTAGAGCTAAAATATCACTTACTCCTGGCTAAAGCAAGGACAGTAGAGGAAGAAGAAAAGCCATAGGGTTTGTAACCCATTAGGGCTCCATCCCACCCACCCTACCATGCACCCAGAGGAAGACTAATGGGGTGGGGAAGGGGCATAAATTACTTATAGCAAGCATAAGGCATTCTTACAGTCAACAGAAACAAAGATCTTCCCCTACCAAAATAGAAAAAGGGGGATTATGCCTAATACCAGAGTTTATTAGGGGCAAAATATTTAAGGAACAGCCACACAACCTCAACTACATCAAAATATTACATTTTAAGACAAAGAAAACATTTTGTAATGGGAGTATCATTACTCTCTTATGACCTGGCAACCTGAAAGCTGTTAAGCCTGCAACAGGACTTCAAAGTTGAGACTTAAACTGTCTTTTCCAGTTAATCCCTTCTTTTTCTGGCCAAAAGAAAGAAATGTAGGATTTCTTTACCATTACTTTAGTGATACTTTAGTGTTACGAAAAAATACCTGTCTTCTTGTTCTAAGGTATGAGCTGTATACATTTTAAGTCTCTACTTCCTGAAGAGATTTAGCAAACTAAGGCTTTATTCTCTGAGTAACCAAAATGTCAATTTTATTAGCAATTGTAAATTTTCTTTTTTTTTTTTTTTTAAAGATTTTATTTATTTATTTGACAGAGAGAGACACAGCGAGAGAGGGAACACAAGCAGGTGGAGTGGGAGAGGGAGAAGCAGGCTTCCTGCGGAGCAGGGAGCCCGATGCGGGGCTCGATCCCAGGACGCTGGGATCGTGACCTGAGCCGAAGGCAGACGCTTAACGACTGAGCCACCCAGGCGCCCCTAAATTTTCTGTAATACTTTGATTCCATTTATTTTAAAATAATAATAATAAAGAATACCTAAAATCATGAATTATCCTTTACAATTATTTTTTTATCCTACAATTTGTACATACTGAATTTCTCAATTTAGATAGCAAAAAGTTATATTATATAAGAATATAGTGTGTATCTGGGGATAGTGGGTACTGACCTAGTGATATTTGGTCATTTAAAACAGAAGACTTGGTTAAATGATTACCAATAAAAACAAAAAACATTTCTTTATAAATCAGAGGCAGCCACCAATTAATCACCCCATTTTCAGGTCAACTGAACACCCTTCCCATTTGCCTTAACATAAATCCACAATGCCAAAATGAGACAGTCTGGCCAGCACAATGACAGTTATCTAGTAAACAATTTATAGTAGGAACTTTTCATAATTAAGTTTCTTCCTTCATTTTAAAAATGGGATCAGGGATCAATGAAAAGAAGATAAGTAAACAAAGGGTTAAGAAAGAACATAATCATAAATCATATTTATGATCCCATACCAAATATCTGTAAAAAAATATTGTTATAATTGTTCGTTCAGCAATTAATGTATCAAGCACTGTGTTAACTATTAACATTGAACATGACAGTCATGGGAGAAAAATCCATTTCTTCAAAAAATTTTTTTAAATTAATAAATTTATTAAACAAAATATTGCCTCAAAGTATATCCTGGCTAGGGAAAAGAAACATGAAAAGCAAAAAAGTCAAGTCAGAACAGTAGCAAAGTGTATGAGAAATTATGTATTTACCTTGGCTCTGCACTCAGTGTTATTACAGTTTTTTGTGGTAGAGAACCTTGTGAGTTTTGTTTCAAATCCTGTAAAAATAAACAAAAATTTTTTATTTTACTTTTAAAACTTAAGTTTCAAAACTAGCTATGTAATAGTACTTACAAAAATCCTAAAAAGGACACAATGGTGTCCTCCTTCTAGCTACATAAAGGTCCATCAAAGTTCAAAGTAAGTAATTCTTGTGTGTGTGCATTTTTATGGGGTGTCTTTAGACTTCAGTACGGCATGTGTTACACGGACTACTAGAGTCCAATTAGGAACCAAGTAAATCAAAGTGCTAAAGATCACTTTGCAAAAAGTTTCACTATTTTACCTTTGTATCACAGGTTTCATATCCTTAAGCAATGTATGTCCATTTATTGGATTTTTTACTTTAACATGAAAATATGTAACCATAATTTGATTGCAAGCATCAGTATATGAAAATACTGAACTTATTATCTCTGATTCCAGATGTGTAAGTTCCAATTACATGTAAAATTTCAAAGCCTATGGCTCACAATAGACTCTAATGATAAAATATTACAGTTTTAAAACATCTGAGTTGCCAAATGGAAGTCTAAAGAGGTTTGCAATCCACCATTTTTTCCCACTGTTCTTCCTTGCTGCTGAAGAGTATATTCTTCCTCTCAGAGTATGTTCTGTTTTATTGGCTCCCCTGATCCTAACCACGATACAAGCCAAGGCAGGAATCATCCCATCTAACAGATAAATGAATGAGGGCTCATAGATGTTAAGCAACTTTTTCAGGCCCATGCAATCAGGTACAGAGGTGGGGCTAATAGCTAGTCTTCAATTCCTCAACTGCTCCTCTGCTGTTACACACATCTGAGCACTGCTCACAGCGCTCCATGGGCTCATCCTGAAACCAGAAGACAATTCAGGGGCTTCTAATTAAAGCCAAGCAAAATAACTAATTACAACGTCCAGTTACCTTACAGTATCATCTTAATAGTGTTCTCAAAGCCGTATGTTCCACATAATGAAGTTCATTAGTTTTCATGCTTAGATTTAGTCAGAACAAAATATACACCATAAATCAAATACAGACACACTTACAGGAAAGAAGAACACATAGGTATTTCATATAAAATGATACAAATTCTTTCAAATCATGTATAAGGAAATCACGATTTTTCAAGGTTTCTTTTCACTCAGCTTCTCACCCCCTTTTCTGAACCAAGAACAAAAGAATCACACATTTTTATGATAATATAAAAGGTAGCAACTAACCATGTCTAGGAGGTTATCAAAAGAGTAAGAGTTGTACGAGTTTTTGTCCTTCAAAATAAGAAGTAGTGCAGAATATCCAATTATCTTCTTCAAATTCATTAATGAATGAAAGAGTCTGTGAACCAAAAATTTTTACTGGTCTGAGAAGTAATTCAAACATCGGTATACAATATTTTCAGTTTCTTTAATAATGGCCAAACCACCATCATCTTGTATTCACAAAGTGAAACCTATAATGAACCTATAATGAACTGACTCTTCTTTGCCCAGAACTAAGTACTTAGGAAAAAAAGGTTAGTCAAAAGATTTCACTAACAAGGATTCATTTAAAATAGAAAACTTTCTGTATACACCTGAAACGTGTAAGCTTAATCAAACTACCGATACTTTCTATGAATACCATGCCAAATACTAAGAATATTCAACACGATCACTCCAATAGCTTTAAGGCTTTGTTACCAAAAAAGTGATTTGGTCCTTTACTTTAGAAAACTCTTTAACAAATGTGGAAACAGCAAAAGAAAGCATGAGATTAACTGTCACTCACAAGAATATTCGTTCAGTATACATACTTCAAAAAACTCAAATTCCTGAAAACTTCAAATAAATATTTTGTTGACTTTAGTTTCATGTTCTTGTTCAAAAAAAGAGAAAGTTTTCACAGGTCTGGATAATGAAATTGTCTTTCTCCCCGTTACTTTTCTTGGTCATTAAAATTGTTAATTGTATTCAAATTGTACTTTTATGTCTGAGGAACCAAAGAGATGCGTATGAATCAACCTACTCAAGATCAATTCTGGAATATAATATTGGTACAGTATCAACTATTGCTGAAGCACTACACCTGGGAAAAGAATTTGAAGGTTTTTTTTTTTTTAAGTTCCATCTTGTTTCTTTAAAGCTTTATAGAACAGGTAACCCTAAGTAAAGTCACTGCAAAAATCTGTTGAAAAACTTGGCTAAACATGCTTTCAATCAGCCATTGAACCTATTATGTTTATAGAGTGATTATATTATTTTCCCCAATACAGGAAGCAATTTTGGACCTACATGTTAAGAACATTTTTGTTGGCATGCAATGACAAAAAAATGTTTAAGAGAATTAAAAATAACTTGTTTTTGCAGAGCACTGAGATTACTTTCAAAGATGTAAGTGATCACAATCAGTAAGTTAATTAACTATGCAAATGTGTTATACATACATAGTATTAAAGTCTTATGCATGTGAGTTCAGGCCATCATCCAGCTAAGTTTCTTAGTCTATTCAAATGTTTTCCTAGGTGATAACAAGTGTCTTCACCAGACTAAAAGACAATATGAATGACTACAATTCAGTTATAGGAACAAGCCCCTCGATTTAAGTTTATTTTTATCTACATGGCTATCTTTATTAGGCTGTCAGAACCTGAAGAATAAAAGTCATGTTCTCCATCAGCTAAAACCTTATATGTATTACAGTGCACTGGAGCTTAAACTGAGGGAATGCCACACATCAATGTTTGTATCCTAAAGGCACATGCACAGTCTTCTAACGAGGTAAGCACTAAGTACTGGTACCGTATTCCCCAAATGCTTTCTCAGGATGCATAAAACCATTCTGTTTAAAGCAAAACAAGACTAAACACAGTAAATAAGTTTGGGAAACATTGGGTAAAGCAAAATTTTAATGTTTCAACAATTCATCACTGTGGGATTTCCCAGAGCCTCTAATTTTCTAACATGCCCATATTTTATTATCACTGAACCGGACCATCACTTAGAAATCACAGTTTTCTACTCTGGTATCATTACTACTGTTTCGGGCAGATACTATCATGTTTGTCAGTGAAGTTTGATCTATACATATGGGCCTTCATACTTACCCTTTGTTCATTTTTTTCTCCTACCTACCTTAACTACAACATAGAAATAGGCAGAATTCTAAATATTTCTGTAACTGATCTCATTACCATTTCTTCTCTTGCACATAGCCCCATTATCCACTTTTAGGCTGAACATCCATCACAAACACTGTCCCACTCTAATTCATTTTTTCATGCCATGATTAGAATTAACCTTCAAATAGCCATGCTGTATTCTTGCTCTCCAGGTGATAATTATATAAACATTCAATCTACTGTTGAGAGCAGTACTCTAAGTAAGAATCACCTTTAGATGGCAGAAGAGAAAGCTAGAAGGGTCTGGACCCCTGTCGGCACTGTAGAGCTGCTATACCTGAACTGGGGACCTGAAGACTTCTTCCACGTGGCATAAAAATAAGTAGGATAGGATTTATTCAGTTTCAAGTTGTTATTACTAGCAGCGAAATGCAATCCTTAACTCATACACTTGTTCACAGGGACACTTCTGCCAACATTTGAATAAACAGTCAACAGTCTAAGAACAAGAGAACACCCAATGCTAGCTGCCTCTTTGTTTATAACTAACTTGTGTTTTGAAATTTCCTACTTAAAATGTCTATGCTAATGACTTGATAATTGTGTATGACTTCTCAATGAAGTGTGAAGTGCTCGCAAAGCAAATTTACAAATGTCAAGTATAATTTGAGAATTATTGTCTTTTTTCTCTAAGATGCAATTTTGTATGGTGATGTTTTTATAAGCTAAAAGCATAACCAAACATATGGAAGAACTAATGACAGCCCTTCTGGAAAGGTTATGAGACAGAAAATGTTCGGTTGCAAAAATTCAATGACCTGTACCCAAGTCTCTTTCACTATGGCAGCCAGAGAGAGCAAGGAGACGGTATAGGAGAATGACTTCTTCATTTCCTCTTAGGAACTCTTTTCTGAATATAACCCTCACTTTTAAACTCAATAAACCAAGAAGACAGGAGCAGGTGAAAAGGAAAAAAATGGAGGATCTGACCTTATTTTAAAAAATGCCTTCTGTGGGAGAAAAACCAATTATCATTATCAGCCAATGAATGTTTTCCATTTTAAGCCCAGCTCAACCTCAACAAATGCCAAATACATTTGCCACAAGAAAACTAAGAAGATATTCAAGATGCTACCATGAATATATTTTCAAGGACTCAAGTCAACTAATGAAACCTCAAGAATTTGTTTTTCAAATATCTAGAAAGGCAGTCAAAATACTGTAACTAAAATTTTAATTAACACTTATAATGATTAGTGATATCAGTTGTGGATCAATCTGTAATGTTGACTTTATATGTTGTATACACTTTTAACACATGGGAGGGAGCATTTATTAAAAAAAGAGATTCACTTCTTAAATCTATATTATAAGAAAATCAGAGCACACTTTAACAATTTTAAAATATTATTGAAGTACACCATTATTGATAGGAAAAAAATCTGGAAGAAATAATAACTAAGCCATAATGAAACAATAGTCAAAACTCCTTCCCCAACATAGGAATCTCCTCTACAATGATCCTAATGAATGGTTACCCAAACTAGGGCATGATGATGGAAATCTCACTATCACAAAAGGTAAGCCTTTTGATTATTGGGAAGCACTATGTACAAAGTCTCCTGCTGTTCTGAGCTAAAGCCTGTACTCACTGTTTCCAATCCTGCAATGTGAAAATAACTGAGCTTCCCCTCCCTCACTCATCTCACAGACCTTCTAAGAGTTGAAGATGGCTTTGATATCAATACCCAGGCCAACCCTTCTCATCCCAATTCCTTATATCATCTATATATATCAAGGTTTCTAGGTTCTTCTACTTCCTGGCTATCCTCTAGGCTGAGAACAACTGGATATGAAATAGGATGAAATTAAACTGCTATACAATCAAGTATGGCTCTTTATCTCCTTGGATTATAGCTATGATTTATTTGATACCAAATCCCTGGTCAACAAGGTAACCCCAATTACCACATTATACTTGGGAGAAAACAGAATCAGCTTTATAATAATGTTTTACTACTCCATTTGCAGAAATGCACTGCAATAAAAAGTTAGGACAGCTAGTACATTGTCAATAGAATTCTTGAAAAATGCTTTGAATATTGATGTTTTTCTATAGCAATACTTATAAGGGATGGCATTATTGATATGGTCTGATGTACATTAACAACTTCATCAAAGATAGAAGCCTGTGACCCAAAATTTAAAAAAATTGTTTTATAATCACTTTTTAATAATTATATTACCTGGTACCATAATCCACAACCACCCAATCTTTTGCAGTTCCTGTGATAGCATCATGATGTTGAAACAGTCCCAAATTTCTTCTGGCTTCTGTCAGTGCCATGTAATGGGATGATGAAAGAAATTTACTTATCTTGTATTTCTGAGCTTGTTTCAGGGCGAAATAGTAAAGAATTTCAGCAGCCCTAATTGTATAAAACAGTCATTAATTCTTATTTCAAAACAAACATTTACTATTTAAAATATGTGGTAGTGATACAATTTTTAAATGCGTTTTTTTAAAAATCCACAATTTCAGCACAATTGATAAAAAAGATATTGATAATAAACATTCCTATAAAACCATCAAGGTATCCATCTAATATATCTAGATTATCAATCATCAGAGAACATCATGTCTAAATTGATATAAAGGGCCCTTGTTCTAGATGGTCCTGGAAAGAAGCCAGTACCCACTGGCAGCAAGATAGGTGTACTTATGTATAACATAGTGAAAAAAAAAAAAAAAAAATAGCTCGAAACAGCAGTAAAAAGTGGATAATGGTTGCTGCCCTTTCTTCTCTCCAAGATCAGCCCAGACACATACCAGGAACTTCATCACCAGAAAGTCATTCACTCTCACATACGTACATTAAAGGAGAGACGGTGCGGAAATGGTCACATGAGTGGGAGACTAACAGTGAAGGAGAGGCAGAAAGCGATGGCCTGACAGCTCAGTGACAACAGCTAGTCTCCGTGCTGAATGAGAACATTCAACAACTAGAGGGAAAGTAACAATATAATCTGAAAGGTGATAAAACATATGCTGTCGCTTCTCGTTTATCTTAAAGAAAAAACACTTTGGCTTACGAGTAGTTTTTGAGCAAGAATATGGGGACTTATCATTTTCATGCTTTATTTTTTTCATCAGAGGATATGGTTCAAGACAGGTTTCGAAAAAGTTCTTTAAAAAGAGATATGGCTTGGGGTGCCTGGGTGGCTCAGTTGTTAAGCGTCTGCCTTCAGCTGAGGTCATGGCCCCAGGGTCCTGGGATCGAGCCCCACATGGGGCTCCCTGCTCCGCGGGAAGCCTGCTTCTCCCTCTCCCACTCCCCCTGCTGTGTTCCCTCTCTCTCTGTGTCTCTCTCTATCAAATAAATAAATAAAATCTTTAAAAATAAATAAATAAATAAAATCTTTAAAAAAAAGAGAGAGATGGCTTGATGAAGTAAAAAGTTTAAGAAGGTTCTTTATGCCAAACATATTAAGAAGGATGGAGAGAAAACCAAGGCAGCTTGAAAATGTATCACAATATAAGGAAAAGGATAAATTCAAAGTACTTAAAAAAAAAAAGGAATTGTTTTAAATTTTGAAATAATTAGAGGATACTAAATAATCTCTGCCTTTAAATTCTAATCTTTCTAAAATTCATGGCAGGAGAAACACTAAGTTTGAATTAAAGAAATTGTGTATATATGTTCATCTATACCCATAGCACATATTCCTGGCTTTGCAAAGAGTACCTATACACATAGATATCCCAAAATGTAAAAAGGGGGTTTAAAAAATATTTTCTTCTTTATACTCTTCTATCCTATCCAAATGTTTTACAAATGAGCATCAAGATGAAATATCTATAATCAGACAATAAACTTATTTTCAAGTAAGTTGATTACATTTTGAAATTCATAATTATTATATGGTTTTCTGTTGTTTGATTTTAAAGCAGAATTTTCAAAATATATTATTACTCACACTAAGTACTTCACCTTAAATATGTTCAATAAATTAAAATTGAATCAATATTTGTAACTCTTTGTCACTAAAAAATAGTTGACACTTTTAAAAAAGTGCAGTAGTCCAAAAGAATCTCTACATTACTTAGTACTTTCTCTGTTTTTATCATAGGTAGTTTAGAGTAACATAATAGAGAATTAATATTCTATTGGGCAAGAATGCATCAATCTCTCTAATATAGAAATACTATTTTATTACAAATACAGGAATATGTATCCATCTGGCACATTTGTGAATATCCCAAAAAAAGGCAAAGATCAGGCTTTTGAAATAATGGTGACAGCACGAAACAATAAAAATAAAAAAAACACACTACTATACCAAAGTACAACTCCGGGAGAAATTCATGATCTTTATAAAAAGGCTTTCCAAAATGTACTATTTCTACCAGTACACAGAAGAAGGTAGATATAACATGACTTTTTATTTTTAATACTGAGATTCATCATGAAAATTAATCATCATGAATTCATGATCTGAACTAAGTTGAAAGTGAACTCATCATGAAAATGAATTAAGCTCCCAGGCTACACACACATAGAAAGAGCCCCAGGAGCCCCCAGGGTGGTTCATCTTTACCAAAAAGCAACAGGACCCACAAAGATAGCTACTAGCCACGTGTCATTATTTACGTTTAAATCAACTCAAATTAAAGGAAATTAAGAGTTCACTTCCTCAGCCACGCTGGTCACATTTCAAGTGCTCAACAGTTACATGTGGCAAGTGGCCATACTAAACAGTGCAGAAAACAGAAACAGAAGATTTCTACCACTGCAGAAAGTTCTGTTGGACAGTGACTGAAAGTTCTACTGGACAACGCTGGTTAGAGCGTTTTTGTTTTCTCCTGACTTTTCTGCCTTCTCCCTGTCACTATGCTTTTTCAGCCAATCACTCTGCCGCCATCAGTTCTCATCTCTTTCAAGTTTTGTTCTTCTAAGCAGAGAATCACACCTATAGAAATATGTTTCAAATAAATAAGAACTGAGGTGGAGCCTCTGAAGTTCTCCCACATATAAAATACATTAGTTTTAGATTGTGTACTTTGAGGCCCACATTTTAGCCACAGAGAGGCCCTATTTGTTCCTGTGACCCTTGCTCGTTTCCAGCAATTTAGTCTGTCCGGCTACTGACCTGCAGACACACATAACAATGCCACTGGATATTATCACGGTGTGCAAACAATACCAGTAATTAATTAGAAACATATAAAACATAAGATACAGGAGAAAGTCTAATCAGATAAACTGCTTTTCCTTTCAGAACAAAAGCCCATGTAATAATCTGATTATGCGCTGGAGACATAGCTCTGATTGCATTAAAATTTCACAATTACATTAAACACATCCCAATACTGCATACATGTTGTATATTATGCAAAACTCTATGCTATGCTATGTGCTATGATCACATAAAAAAGGTGAATAATTAATGTAGCTTTCTAAACGTAAATTTTGTACCTTAAATGGGATTCCAATATCCTATCCATTCGTTTGTAGAAGGGTCTGGATGTAAAGTAGCCGCTCCAGTAATGATCGTCTCGGTCAGCATAAGTGAAAAAATCTCCACTTAGAACAGGGAACATGGATTGGCTATTCTTTCTAATGGTTACATCTTCTTTATCCAGTGCATCAAAATAATCTGATAAAGTCCCAAACTGTATCTAATAAAAAAAAAAGTGACACTTAAATTATTCATCTCTACCTTAAAATTACTTCTAGCACTAAAAGGAAAAGTTAATAGTAAATATTTAAGATGCGCTTTCCAGTTAAGATGAAATTCTAGCTCAGATTTTACAAAACTCAAAAGCAGGGGGAAAAATATACAGTAGCTCTTTCACTTGCATCAGGTCCCAAATTAAACCAAAATAAAACTTAAAACCCTAAGGGGTTAGAAGAACTACTGAGATATACAAATCTGTGGATCTGAAAACGCCTTACCAATCTCCAGAATTTCAAAGTGTGCAAGGGTCAGGGAATAGAATAATTCAGAGATGAATAAAAGATGGGAGGAAGCAGCAAAAATAAAACATTTACATACAGTTTGGTTAACCATTAAGTATTTTCATATGTCATATGCACATACACTCCCCTGGCCTCCCCATCCCCCTTGCTTGAGCTCTCATAAGGGAGACTTTAAGAACAGCAGGTCATTAAAAAAATGGACTTTCTCTACCAGCAGGTAACATTGAATAGAAGTAAAACACAAAGAGTGACAAGAACTGCAAGGTTGACTGCTCAAATGAAAAGGTCTTTTGTATAATGATTTAAATTACCAGAACATAAATCCATTTTTATGAGCCCAAGCTATTCCATAAATCAAAGGAAAAAAGAAGTATTATACCACACCATGTAAACAGATATTAAAAGGCAGTGTTTTTAGAGATAAACAGAGAATTTAACAGGGAATGTATTTCTTTGAATATTAAGATGCTATTTTTGTTGTTTCCTACCACACACAGACACATACACACACACAGATACTAAAAGCTACTTTGATTCAATGTGGCAGAAAAATAATTAAGAGTAGTTAAAAACAGGGGCGCCTGGGTGGCTCAGTCATTAAGCATCTGCCTTTGGCTCAGGTCATGGTCCCAGGGTCCTGGGATCAAGCCCCACATCGGGCTCCCTGCTCTGCGGGAAGCCTTCTTCTCCCTCTCCTGCTCCCCCTTCTTGTGTTCTCTCTCTAGCTGTGTCTCTGTCAAATAAATAAAATCTTAAAAAAAAAAAAAAAAAAAAAAAAGAGTAGTTAAAAACAGTGAGTAGCACTCTAGAAGAGTGGTTAAGAACAGCACAGAACCTGGATCCAGATAGCATTGGTTTGAATTCCATCTCTACCATTTACCTAACAATGTGGTTTTGAGCATATTTATATATTGTCTCTGTGTCTGTGTTACAGCTAATAGGGTTCTAAGTAAAATGCTTAGAAACACAACTGGGAAATAATGGTCTAAGTTTTAGCTATCATTTTTCTATTGCAAAGGCAAAATTGCAGCTGGAAACACGATGATATTAGTAAGACAAATAGAAGTTATCATCATGTACCTGTGACACAATAAATTTTATAACAGCAAAATAGATAATTATTTCTAAATCCTTATGTTTACATCACAGAAAAGCAATTTTCAACAATATTACCTAGTCTTATCTTGGCTTCACCAAATACAATGTATCTTGGGCAAGTTAATATATTTGTGCCTCAGTTTCCTCATCTATAATGGGGATAATTATAGTACCTACCAGAAAATGTTCAGAGAATTAAATAAGTTAACTAAAGTGAAGCACTTTAAAAAGTTACTAGCAGGGGTACCTGGATGGCCTAGTTGGTTAAGCACCTGACTCTTGGTTTCAGCTCAGGTCATGATCTCGGGGTCCTAAGATCGAGCCCCACATTGGGCTCTGTGCTGGGCATGGAGCCTGCTTAAGATTCTCTCTCTCCCTTTCCCCATCCCCACGCCCCCGCACCCCCAAAGTACATGCTCTCTCTCCTCTCTCTAAAAGAAAAAGTTAATAGCAAATAGTAAGTACTCAAAAATTAAGTGTTATTTATTACTCACTTAACACATTCTAAGAAGCAGAATATAAGTGTGTGTGTGTATAACCATGAGGGTCACAAATGCAAAGAAATACAGCATTAACTTCAGGCCCAATAGTACAGACAAGCTCAGGGAAGTATACTGATAAAAGTACCAAAATATTCAACAATCTAAATTTCTGACTCACTTTCTCATCTATATAAAAAGGGATTTCTACGAGATAACAAAAATTCCCTTCAGTTTCAGATTTTAGGGAACTGTGGCATGCTACAGAGTTAATATTAACAACAAAGTATACCCTTTTAGAATATTGTAACTAATTTTTGGTATTAGCCAAGATGAAAGTATTTCCTTCTTGGCAATTGCCCCAGGCAAAGTTCATGTAAGTAGCCTGGTGAGCATTCTCACAAATTTAATTCAATCTCCAAGGACTGATATATAATCCTGTATTTATGCTAGAGTAGTTTCAAAAGAAATTATTTAAGAATGAATTTTTCTATAGTCTCTTGGTAGCTCAAAGTACGTATTCCAAATAACCAAAAAAAAAAGTAGATGTTTTTTACTTCAAAAGGCAACAAATTATATCTTTAACATATCCTTAATCTTAAACATAATCAAACTCCTCTATCAGAGCAACATATGAGAAAAATACATAAATTGTTAAATAAGTGATGACCAATGGGAAACTGACTGGCTTGGTTGGTACAATGTCAATTTTTTAGCCATCTAAATTCAATTGCTTACTTGTGTTTTTCCTTTCATTAAAAGAAAATAATAAACTGAAGCCTCTGGCTTGGACAAAATAACTTCAAACATCCTATAGAGAACAGATACTAGATAAACCACAGAGAGAAAAAAAGCTTTTGTTTGAGGGTATCTAAGGACAATCAAAGCAGCCAACACTTGAGTGACAAAAATTCCAGAAAGAAAGGAAATGCATGAAGGTTACTGGGTACAAGGTTAGAATGCAAAAGTCAACTGTATTTTTATACATGGAATATACCACATTCATGGATGGCCTAATATTTGTAAAGAAGTTAACTGTACTCAAATTGATCTATAGGTTCAATGCAATCCCAATCAAAATTCCAACTTTTTTTGGTAGAAATTTAAAAATTGATCTTAAATCTATACAGAACTATAAAGAAAACCAATGCAATCTTGAGAAAGAAAACAAAATTAGAAGACTTATGCTATCAGAAATTAAGATCCATTCTAAAACTATAGTAATTAAGACAGTCTGAGATTAAATAGACAAAATTGAATAGAGTCTATCTATACAAGAGCCGCACAAATAGTTTCACTCAAAATTAATGAAAAAGATGATGCTGCAGTAAAGTGGGCACACTGGTCTTTTCAATAAATGGTGGTAGATACCCATATGGGCAAAAATGCACCTTGATCCCTATCTTCATACAATTCACAAAAAAATCAATTCCAAACAGATTACAGACCTAAATATTGAAGGTAAAACAATAAAGCTTCTGGAGGACAGCTTCATAGGAAGCGTATTTTCATGACTATGGGGTATAAACAAAAATTTCTTAAGCAGAACATGACATGGAAAGGAAAATACTGTTATATTAGATTTAATTAAAACAAAGAATTTCTGTTTATCAAAAGACAGCATTAAGAAAGAAATTAAAAAACAGGCTCACATAGTGGGAGACAATATTTGCATAACTTTTATCTGAAGGAAGACTCAAACCAAAATACATAAAAGAGTTATAAATGGTACAAAAAAAACCAGACAACCCAATTTAAGGAAAAGTCATCAAAAAATTTAAATAGTCACTTCACAAAAGAGGATACCTAAATGGCAATAAACTTATGAAAAGAGGTTCAACTCATTAACTACCAGGGAAATATAAAATAAAACCATCATATCGATCATAAAAAAATAAAAATTAAAAAAAATCCTAACAATAAAAAATCTGAGTAAGGAAGTACAGCAACTGAAATTGTCATACAATGCAACGACTAGTGCATCTATTTTGGGATACCATTTGGCAATATCTACTGAAGTTGAAGATGTGCATACCCAGTGACCAAAAATTTCTATCCCATTTTATACCCACATAAATTCACATACATGTATATAAAAACATGCACAAAATATTCAAAATGGCTTTATTTGTAATACACAAAAACTGGAAACAACCCAAATGTCCATCAATAATACAATGGACAAATCATGACATATTTATCAAACGGATACTAAAGATAATATACAGTATTAAAAATGAATATACTGTGGGGCACCTGGGTGGCTCAGTTGGTTAAGCATCCAACTCTTGATTTTGGTTCAGGTCATGATCTCAGGGTCATGAGAATGAGCTTCACACTGGGCTCCACACTCAGTACAGAGTCTGCTTGAGAGTCTCTCTCTCCTCTCCCTCTGCCCCCACCCCGCTCACACTCCCCCCGCCAAGATAAATAAATAAAATCTTCAAAAAAATATATATATATATTGCTACATGCAACAATACAGATGAATCTCACAAACATAACAAGGAGCAAGGAAAGCCGGACACAAAATAACACATACTTAAGATTTCCTTCTTGTATCATTTCAAAAGAAAAAACACTAACCATGATGATAGAAGGGAAAATAAGGTTACTTTTGTAAGATTTGGCAATGATTTGAAGGATGTCTAAGGGACTCTTCTGGGATGCCATAACTGATCTGTCCTAAACTAGAGGGCAGTCACATGGGGGTTTCTAAACTTGAAAAATTCTCTGTACACTTAACTGTTTGTGCACGTCTCCTATGTATGTGATACTTCAATTTTTAAAGTGACTTTACAAATTGCCCTACTGGGCAAAGAAGGAAACAGGTAAAATACAAAAATCAGTACTTTAATTCTTTAGAATGAGTGGTAGATCCTTTTGCGGATCTCAAAACCATTCACTAGGAAGATGTACTTAGGGATAAAATACCCATCTGCATATGCCATCTCCTAAGTAAATGTTCGTGTATCAGCTTCATCTTTGAGGAGATTATAGAGATGATTTAAACATAGACCTAAAGTTCATAATTTGGTAGAAATTCAGTTGTAAGTATCTTGAATACACCTGGCATTTTATTTAAGTTTATTTAACTATTTAATATTATTTACATTTACTTAATAAACTTGAATTCTCCCTACATAAAATGTGGCCTATCATCAGTTTTCTAATTTCCTAAACAGTAACATCTCTTCCTTTCTGTAGTATTTCCATAAATATTCTACTGTCTCATAGGTTAGTATGTGAATATAATAAACACGTTGGGTAATTTTCTCATATAGGGTCTAATATAGGACTCTTGTTTGAATCCTGACTCATGAAACATATGCTTAAAAAAAAATGCCTGTATGTGATCAGGAAAATCTGAATATCTGGATATATGATAATATTGAATTATTGTTAATTTTTTAGATGTAATAGTGGCATTATGATTGTATTTTTAAACAGAGTCCTTATCATTTAGATACATACTGAAATGGTTACAGGTGAAACTACATGACTACTATTTCCTCCAAAATAATCCCTGGGAGAGGGTGAAGGAGGACAGTGAGGCACAGCTGAAGTGAGAGTGACCTCGAGTTGATCAATGTGGTAGCTTAGCTATGGATATGGGGAGGCGGGGGTCAGGGGAAGGGTAAGTTGTTCTCAAAACTTTAGGGTACATTCAAAATTTTCCAAAAGGGGAAAAAAAAAAAAAGAGAAAGAACTACAGGTAAATGATTAATTTTGGAAGTCTTCTCAACTAAGAAAGATGCTAGTGTATTCTCTGGACACAAGACATTCATTTGCAAAATTCATGATATGTTCATCTGCATTGCCCGTCACATTACTAAAATCACAAGGATGCAGCCGTCAGAGAAACAAACTTTTGATGCTGGTAGAAAAACAGGACATCACTGAAAACTGAAGATCACAACTTAGTAGGTGCATATTTACAACTACATAAAAGTAAAGTCTCTTTAATGCTGTAGGAATGGGGGGGAAAGGGACAACTTCAGAAATGCAACTATAGTACTAGATAATTTTCCTCTTTAAGAACTACACTCTTACATACAAACTACATATTCTAGGAAATATTGGGATGTGGGACAAAGAAACTAAGGCTGTTGTGTTTTAGCCTCATTTAATAATGAAGGCTCAACTTCAAATACAGGATCATAATTAAATATTTTCAAATTACCTTAACATTATACTCAGGATGAGAATTCATATAATCAAAAAGCAGCTGATAATTCTTATACTGATGATCCCATTCTATGCGTTCACAGTAGCGAAAATCATCTCCTAGTGGGGCCAGGACAACTGTAGTACGGAAGAGCTTTGACTTCTTTCGGTACTGATCTAGAAGCATCTCAGCCCTACAAAAGAAAAAGGAAAATAAGAATAGTACTAAGAAAAGGACAATGGGGCAACTCATTAAAAAGTGTATTATGTTAAAAGAAATTGTTGTATATTTTACCTGTATTCTAGGTTAGTATGATTTATAAGGCAGATTTTTTAAAACTACTATACTAATTTTCATTATCCACTTAAAATATTCATAAATTTTGGGGTGCCTGGGTGGCACAGTTGGTTGAGCATCCAGGCTCTTGGTTTTGGCTCGGGTCACGGTCTCTAAGTCATGAAATCAAGCCCCGCATCAGGTCCTGTGCTCAGCGCAGAGTCTGCTTGGGATTCTTTCTCGCTCTCCCTCTGCCCCTCCCCTCTGCTCTCTCTCTCTCTAAAATGGATAAGTAAATCTTTTAAAAAATATATTCATAAATTCTTACCAGGGAGAAAAACCCACAGTTTTCCAATGGATTATCCTTAGAGAAATAAAGTCACATACCAACTTTGACATAAAATTACTGGGAACATCAATGGCCTCCTGAAGCCCGGCCATAGACACTGGATCCCAGATTGCCTGTGTTTTAAAATAATTTAGTCCAAGAAGACAATAAGGATTTCTTATCTATATAAACTTTGAAGTTGGCTTTGACTTAAGATCCCTTTCTCTAATTTGATGTAAACTTGCCTGATTACACATAAAAAAATTAATAGTTTGAATGAAACCAATTATAGAACCTGATTTCCTCTTCAAAAGGAAGAAAAACAACTTACTTAACACCTGCCATCAATAAACTGGATATGTGTCAGTGTCCTTCTCAGGGCTGATCAACAGATAAACTTTTGGAGATCAAATAGCTTTTTTGATTTCTACCTCCCTCAGATCTAACCCGTGAGTCCAAAGGTCAGCTAAATACTAAATGTGCTGATGTGTTTTTATATTTCATATTCTAGGTTTCTGCAGAAAACCTGTGGGGTTGAACTGCTGAATGCTGAACTGGGGTACCATTTGAGTAAGTCTAGGAATACAAAGTATTTAAGAGGAATGGCTTATAAAAATGAAATTAAATAAGCGGATGAAGAACTCAGAGTAGTTCTCTATGTTTGTAATGCCAAGCTTAAGAAATCAGTGATAAATGACTAATGTGCTTTTTACCCAGTATTCCAATTTTCATTTCTAGGGTTATCGAGAAGTTCCAATTCACAATATAAAAACTTACGAAAGAAACTCAAAGACCATCAATAATGGAACGAAGTATTTTATAGAATTAAAAACATTTAACTAAATTTAGAATCTCACATGACCTTTTTATACTGATAGTCTCTGAAACTGCCTTGCAAATATTAAATTATTAGCAAAATTCAATAACTTGGTAAAATATAACCATAATGTTCTTACATAACATAGTTTTCTGAGATTAGCATTCAGTAGAATACTTAATTTTTACTAATAATTTACTAATATTCCACACTTAACCAAAAATAACCTTGGATTATTACTTATAATTAAAAAAATACATGTCTAATGAGATTAATCAAATAGAAAGAAAAATAAGAGAAAAAAACCAAACATATAAATCACAGATATGAGAAAGATACACTGTGACTGAGCATCCAATCAGATTCCCCTAGGCAACCAGCATAGAAAAGGGTAAGTGATCATTTAAATGAATGCCAAGGTTTACTACTAGATATACCATATCTTGTGTGTATATGCATATGACACATAAGAGGAAAGAATCACGAACATTAAATGTGACTCTTCCATTCAGCATCTGTCCTAACTCCCAAGCTCCTGCTCAGAAGCTGTCAACACGGAATTCAAGAGACCAATCTATACTACCTGGTAGAGTGGATATTCACTAAATACATCGTACACTAATGCCAAATGAAATGACCAATATCACACTTGAAGATGTGCAGCAGCAATCTGCTCTTCACTCCTACCAGGTTAGAAATGTCAACTTAACTAGAACCAAGAAAAAAAAATTTCCTAGAACATCCTGTATCATTTGACACATAAATCACCATCATATGTAAAATACGTTGTATTTTAAAAACTCAACGTGATAAAGAATGGTACCTCTTTATTTGCGAAGTAGAGGAACCTGCTGAACTAAACAGTACCAATTTTATCACCTGTAAATTATAGTTAAATTTCATTTCTTTAGGGTATTAAAAATCAAGTGCCACTAAGCTGGAATGCCCATGTTTGCTCTCCATTAATCACAAAGTAAAAAGGACGGTGATATCTGGATGTGAAGTAACCAGTAAAGATTTCAAGAATTATAAGAAGTTTTTTAAAAAATCTACATAAGTATTAAATAGACTCTTTCATCTCTATGCCCCCAGGTGCCTGGAAATCACTTGCAGATTCACTGGAACTGACTGAGCACAAGGTATGTTCCTGGGGGGCAATCTTTGTAGTGTCAGATGGGACACAGCAAAAGGATTACACAAAATAGCTTCCCCCTCCCAATAATGCACTTTAAACAGGTACTCTCAGCAACACCCAAGAAAGAAAAAGAGGAGCCTCACAAGGTCTTTGGTGCACTGGGAGTCCCCAGTTAAAGCATCTGGTTACCTTCAAAGAAATTCCCTATCTCTGACCCCCTGAGCTACAGAACAGCGTATGCTGCCTAGCTCTATACCTTTTGCCACATAATACACTGGATTATTCTCCGACGCCTAACTAACCTAAGCCCAGAAAGCACGCTATTCACTCTTCCTCACTGATCTTCACTGCTGTAGGAACCAATAAAATGAAACCAGGTTGATCCCTAATCTTGGGACAGTTTTTCAAAATAACTATAAAAATCAGATTTTGCTAGAAGCGATCTATGGCTTCAAGAAGGCTGCCATGTTAAAATACTTTTGTGTGTGCCAGAGTGAGGGGCCCTCAATGGAATATTTTATGGCCACAAGGACTGACTCAAGGCAGAGACTCAATCTCACCTTCTCCTTCCACACAGTTTTTAAAAAAGCAATTTTTAAAATAAATAGACTTGATAGTGCACAGTGCAAAGATCTTACTTTATTTAAAAGGCTTTATCATTGTGCTTCGAAACCACCTGGGGGCATGGTTATGTTGGCACCCTATTCTCATTTTGTTGGGCTGGAGATTTTTTGAAAGCTCCCTGGGTGATTTGGGCAGCCATGCTTGGTAACTACAAACATGCCTCATCCTTGCCCATTTAACCCTCCTGTGGAAGGCAGGATGCCTGGCTTCTTCTTAGCAATTCACACGAGCGTGGAGTTCCCAGAAACCATCAGACTTACAAATGGCAAAAAAAATTGCACATAATTATTGTTATACAATTAGTGTACACAATATGATGAGTTTAAAAATATTCCTACACTCGTGTTGCCATCATGTTATTGAAAATTTTTTAAGGATAACATGTACAAGAACCTAGGCAGAGTAGGTTTTCAGAAACCAGAAATTCCAGGGTCTTAAAAACAGTTAATGAATGTTGTGGTTTGCAGAATTTATGGCTGTCATCCTACTTTAACTGTTTATAGCTACCCCCCTCACTCTCAAAAATCTCATGTGTTTAATAAATAACACGATCGATCTAAAAAAATAAAATAAAAACCTGTATCATTTTTCTGCCAGAGGTGAATGGTTTATATTGCAACACAATGTTTTATTTAAAGGCATTATACACCAGTAATTTTTAAGTGAAGAAATTAAACTTTAAAAGCACACAAATGACAAGTATAGGTAATGAGATGCTTCCGTCATGAGCATAATTTTCTTCCTAAAAAAATGATTCATTCCTTTTTTATTTAAGTAATTATCTTTAAGTATAAATATTCCTAATTAAAAATTGTCTGTAAGTCAAAAATATCAGAAAGATCGAAAGAGTGTATTCATCAGAGCTGGGCAGCATCCACTATTATTGAAATTGTATTAAAAGAACAGATAATTATACTCTTTATATGTTCCATTTCAATAAACCTGTTTTTGCAGTTGGGTTGCTTTTCTTACCAATGTATACAATAGAGACCAGAAGTTTTATTATCAACTAAAGTATGTGAGATCAATAAAAAGCAGCAGAAGGCTTTTATAATGAGGGCAAAGGAGAGGGTAATAACAGAGTGTTATAGGTTCTCCATTGTATATTGATCAACTGTTGTTCATTTTCCATTAAGTTATAACACATAAAAGGCACAGTCAAAGCTCTGCATTTTTAAGTTGCTTTAGATCTGGTTGAATAAGTACCTTGAGCATGGATAACGTTGGCTACTGAACCCTTTAGCAAAGAGCAGCAGAGTTGTTGCTTTGTTCAAGATGCTGTCTTAACGAAATGCATATTTTCATACCTCTTTTGGACATTTCCAAGATGTATTGTTTCTGGGGGGACTCCCCAGGGACAACCAAATCTGCCTCCGGGAAGCCGTTTAAAATCAAACTGGCAGCATATTTTAGGATCAGGTCCGCACGTATGAGGGATGTCATAGCTGTAGAAAGGCATCATGTGGCAAAAAATATCTGTGCCAGATCCCAGATCTAAAATAAAGAGCCAACAGACAAACCTGGATTTATAAATTGTGTTTTCCCAAAACTGTTCAAAATGCCAGTACTTTCTACATATATAATGCAAGCTCCACCCTAAATGTACAACCTACTTAACTACTACTCATACATAAACTCCAGTGGCATTTAAAGACCACCAGCCTGAAGGAAGAGACTCACATCTCAGTCTCTCTCTACCTCCTCTATCTAAACTGAGCAGAGACCCATCACGGACCAGTGTCCGCTGGCCTGGAAAGATACAAACGAACAGAAGCAAAAGTTATCCCTGGCTCATCCAAAAATATGGGCTGTGTCCATCCCTGGCTGCCAGCTCCTTGCCACATCTGTCCCCACATCAGTAACGGGACACACTGGGGAAGACCATGACACTAGCCGTGGAGGAAAGGAGAGAAGGAGAGAGGAAGAGAATAAAAGGAGGAAAGGAAGAAGTAGGGAGGCTTGTGAGAATGCTGGGCAAATTCCTATCTTTTTCTCGCTGTGAGGAGAAGAAAGGGCAACCGGAAGAGTTCACAGAGTCTCCCCGATGTTCACCAATGAAGAGCCACTGGGACTTTTCACCAAGAAAGCAGCACAGGACAAGGGGAAGTACTTCTTAAAACCAAACCAAACAAACAAACAAAAAAACCCAAGAATAAAAACAAAGCAAACAAAAAATATACTGAAAGCGAGCACTGGTTCCTGATGCAGAACCGTCTTTAATTAAATCCTCAATGCCAGCAAGTGTTGTTATCACTGCCCTTGAGAGGTCAGAAGCCTACCACCCAGTGATGGAGGACTTGAGCAAGGGTTAAAAATGGTTACCTTTTAGGCTCCTGACCTGTAAATACCTCTCCCTCTTTATTTATAAAGTGTGGATTTCTACTTTTCAGCAATGGGTTATGTATTGCTTTTATGACAAAGACAGACACAACAACGAAAACAAAAAAGCAACACGCACGTTTTAAAAAATGAAAATAACTCCTTCATTAAGAACCAGAACACACAAAGAAGCTCAAATGAGTTCCAAAACATAATTTTGAAGCAACATGTTCAAATCTATCTGGTAAGTGCTAAAATATTCCAGTTCTATCTCATACTCCATCTAGTTAATTACCAGCTCTTTTCCGAATTTTAAAGCTTTTATAATTTGTATATTTTTGTGCTGTCAGTTGCTTCACTGAATCACACTCGAGTGTGACATCACGGATGCTGGTCACTAATGCTTGCTATCCGCACAGAGGCCCTCGGTGACAACTCTTCTTCCCTTCTCCGGTAGATCAAAGACACTCAACAGCCCCACTCCTTCGCCTCACCCGTACTATTTAGCAGCTCATTTACACATTTCAGTTTATCTGCTGCTGTTGGTCTTGTCTTTTATCAAATTAAGACTATAATTTCCTGATAGGCAAGGAAGTTTTCTATATTTCTTCCAAGCATGGTATTAAGTACATAAAAGTACTTAGTACTTTCTTGCTGATTGATATTTATGGGCAATTTGAATGTAGGCAATACTGTTAAGTAGGGCCTCTTCAAATTAACAATCCCTTTTTTTTAATTAATATGCTCTTTGCATTTGATCAAACTATACAGGATATAACCCCCTACAAGTTCTCGTTTTCCCTACAGGTTTTAATTTCCAGAATAAAAAATTATATAGTTAATTTCTTTCCTTATTGAAAAAACAGCAGTACGTATAAGGAAGTTACCGTCTAGATTTACAAACGATTTTTTGAAAACACTTAAGGGGGGATCTAACTTACACAGGAAAACAAGTATGATGCAATGCAGTAATTTCTGAACATTGTTTTAGCAACGAAACCCTTTTTGTGGATGAAATCTTACTGAAAACCCAGTACCGGGAAAGCAGTGAATGGCAGGGGCTTAAAAGTCTGGGCTTCTGAACTACACAAAGCTGGATTCAGGTCTCGCCTCTGTACCTACTACCTGTATGACTTTTGGCAAAAGGCTTCACAGCTCTAAGCATCCATTTCTTCACCATTTAAAAGGGATAATGAGAGAACCGAAGTTAAAGGATAAAGATCTAGTGAGAGAGCAGATATAAAGCATACAGTACAATGCATGGCCCAGAATAAAGAACTCAATAAAGAAAAAGAAATAATAAGGTATTCTGAATTAAATGGGGGTTGGGAAAGGCAAAAACCTCTCAAGAAGCCTAAATCTTGTCTCCTTCCCACCCCTCAGCAAAGAGCTGTAGAAGTATGACCTTGGGAACACCTGTGCACCCACAGAATACAGCGTGAAAACAAGCAGGACAGGTAATAGGAGGGCTGTTCCAGGAGGACAGGATTAATGGTTTAAAAGGCAATTCTTACTAGATGCAGAGACAGGAAAGACAGAAGGAGGAAACACAGGCTGAATGTGAAATAAATGACTGGATATAAGTTCTCACACATGTTCAACTTTGTGATAAAACAAGTCCTTTTCAAAACAGAAGGAAGTAAAAGCATTCTTTGCAAAAGACTAATTCCTTACATTTATTTACTTCCTTTAGGCATAAAAAAGAATCCACAGTGTTCTATAGATAAATATCCTCACCACTGCTTAAGAGAATCTTAACACAAATACACTGGGAAAAAAATCGTAAGAATGTGTATCTTGAAGCAACCTAATTTTCAAGACTGACACTCTGAATAAAGCCCGTAACAGCAGGAGTTCATAACCCTTATGAAATAACATCTAGGTCAAGTGAGATCTTCCACTTTCATCACACCCTACGTACCCCAATTCTGTCTCCAAAAAAATTCCAGCGTTTTATGCAATGCAAAATGTTTTTTAACTGCATAATGAACTCTCTGAATAAGCATGTGAGAAAATCCAGCGCGTTTGAGGAGATAAGCCATTGTTGGCGAATGTCCAAAAGGATCAATAGACCAACCGGACCGAGGTTTCACTCCTGTCGATAAAGAAAATAAGTGTTATTTTTTTAATTGATAATGAAATGAAGTCACAATCCATTCAGAGCCATCAGAGTTCTATGGTATTCTGGGTCTGAGGACAAAGCATCTGCCCAGCATTCCCCTTTAGCATACGTTCCCAGCAGGGCTCCCAGACGGGAGGATGCTGCCGCTGCCATGTCTTCTTCCCAGGCAGAGGAATCGCACTAGAGGTTAATCAACTGGCACTGAAATCAGCACTCTGCCATCTCATAGATACTAGAAAGCTCCTGCCATTTAATGGAGCTAGAGAAACAAACAGGACCTAGCCCCCCCATCCTTCTAAGACCTCACAGTCTTGTTTTCCTTTGAGGTGGATAACCCAGCAACTTGCTATGTAATAAAGAAAAGTAAGCTAACTTATTTCAACCTGGACTCCTCAATCCCAACGTTAAGGGATTTTCAGGCTGTCTTTCATACCTCACAATAGCTTCAAATCATCTTTTTATACAGTAGCAGAAGTGACCAAAATAACTGCACCATATTTCATTAAATCTTAGTGAAATATAATAAAATTGTAATATAATATAATGCTGGTACTTTCTCTCTACCCAGAAAGGATTAATGGAATTCTCCACAACTGACTCACAGCAACTGTTAAGAGCCATTGACTAAAGATATAGCTCAATTTCACATAGGGTACAATGTAAAAAATAAACATAATAAACGTAAAGACTGGAATTAATGAAAGAAGACTAGTCATCCGGCATTATACAAATCTGATCTTTTATTTATTCAGGATACTCAAAAGCAAACTTGTACATACAACCTACAGAAATCTATAGACATAGTATTACTATGTGCATTTTTTTCAAACACCTGGTTAGCACTTCCATATACCTAGACTATGAGAGGTTCTAGGATTACAAAAATGAGTTTATCTTGATCCTGACTGCACAGAATATCATGCAAATAGGTGTAACACAGAGTATCAGAAAAGGGAGGGGAGGGAAGAACTCTGTGGAACAATCTTGAAGATGAACACAGAACTGGGAAGCCAGCAAAGGAGACTGAGGAGAAAAAGTCAGAACTCTCAGAGGACCAAGAATATGTGTCAAAACTCAAAGAACTGACCACATATTTTTGCATTTCACATACGTAATTCACCTCTAAAAACTGTAAAGAAATCTTTTTAAAAAATATTTTATTTATTTGAGAGAGAGAGAGAGGGAGAGATCACGAGCAGGGGGGAGGGGTAAAGGGTGAAGCAGACTCCCCGCTGAGCAGGGAGCCTGATGCGGAACTTGAACACAGGACCCTGGGCCAAAGGCAGATGCTTAACTGACTGAGCCACCCAATTTAGCTCATATTTCTGTGCTATCAGTTGTTTCACTAAATCACACTCAATTTAGTATTTTTGGTTTTTTGTGGTGGTATGGTTTAACAATTCTGGAACTACTTTTCATGTATTCTAAGGTTGAGCAAATTAAGACCAGGGAGCCAGGGTTCACACTGTTAAAGAACTACCAAATATGTAAATGTGGGAGAGCAGAATGTACTTTAGGACCCTGACTTGAAATAGGAGGTATCAGCACTAACTTACGGTTTTGTAACACACACCCACACCCACACCCATTTTCTAGCTCTGCCCCAGGAGGGCCTAGATACAGTAACACCTCAGGACCAATGAGCACACCTTAGCTTTTAGATGATGACTTCTGAACACTATGCTCTATTAAAAATAACCTTAAAGAAATGGCTCATCCCAGGACGGTGGCTGGGAAAATACAAAATAAGCCTGGAACATATACTTACAGCATAAAGTAAAGAAATGGTCAAAGAATCATCGGAACATATTAAAATAACTCAGGAGACAGCCTGTAGGGGCTTCCACTATCCAAATGTGTGACAATTGGGGCATCAAAATAAACAATGATAGTACTGGGTTATAACCCATTGAATAAAATAAGAAGCCACGAGATCCATGAGCCCTAAATGAAAAGAAAATAAAAAAAGAAATAGGAAATAAAGGAAACAAAAAGGAAAGGTATATTCCTTTCAGTAGAATGCCAACTAATAATTATAGAAGGAATGACAGAATTAGAAAACCATCAATGGATCCTAAAACTACAACAGGCAAGTTTGATGAGGAACAGGATATTTAGCTAATCTCAATGTGTCTCCCACAAATAAGTTATTAATTAAAGAAGAAAGATGTAACAGTACGGCAAAGAAACTTAAGAGACACAAATTAAGCAACTGATCAAGGCTAGCAGCACCAGTATTAGAACAGGGAGACATCATGTGCCTCCTGACAGGATGCACTGAGGCCAACAGAACATCACTGCAGTGATATTCGAGCAAAAGAAGTAGATTGGTTTAGGGGCACCTGGGTGGCTCAGTCGGTTAAGCGACTGCCTTCGGCTCAGGTCATAATCCCAGGATCCTGGGATCGAGTCCCACATCGGGCTCCCTGCTCAGCGGGGAGTCTGCTTCTCCCTCTCCCTGCCACTCCCCCTGCTTGTGCTCTCTATCTCTCTGACAAATAAAATCTTTAAAAAAAAAAAGAAGTAGATTGGTTTAGGTTAGGAAGGAGGGAAGAAGGGAGGGAAGGAAGGAAAGAGGGAAGGAGGGAAGGAAGGAAAAACAACCTGAAGCTAATCGTGAGGAAATGGACATACTCAAATAAAAGGACTTTCTACAACAAAGTCCTGCACTCCTCAAAAATATCAAGGTCAAGAAATTTTTTAAAAAGGCTGAGGAGCTAGCTGTTCCAGATTAAAGGAGACTGAAGAGATGTGATAACTAAATGCAACACATGAGCATGGTTAGATCCTGGACTTCAAGGGAAAAAAAAAAAAAAAGCACCTTTTATTAAAAAAAAAAAATGCTATTGAGAATTTGAATATAGCCTATGAATTTGATTACAGTATTATATCACTGCTAACATTCTGGATTTGATAACTTTCTTCTGGTTATATAAGAAAATGTCCTTTTTTTTTAATTTAACTTTTTTTAATTTTGTTATGTTAATCACCATACGTTACATCATCAGTTTTTGATGTAGTGTTCCATGATTCATTGTTTGCGTATAACACACAGTGCTCCATTCAATACGTGCCCTCTTTAATACCCATCACCAGGTTAACCCATCCCCCCACCCCCTCCCCTCTAGAACCCTCAGTTTGTTTCTCAGAGTCCATAGTCTCTCCTGGTTCGTCTCCCCCTCCATTTCCCCCCCTTCATTTTTCCCTTCCTGCTATCTTCTTTTATTTTAACATAAAATGTATTATTTGTTTCAGAGATACAGGTCTGTGATTCAACAGTCTTACACAATTCACAGCACTCGCCATAGCACATACCCTCCCCAAAGTCTATCACCCAGCCACCCCATCCCTCCCACCCCCTACCACTCCAGCAACCCTCAGTTTGTTTCCTGAAATTAAGAAGAAAATGTCCTTATTTTCTTAGAAAACACACAATGAAGGATTGGAAGATAAAGAAAGAAGATGCCTCCAACTTACTGTCAAATAGTTCAGAAAAACATGCATTATGAATCTAAGTACAGGACATATGAAAGAGCCCTTCCCAGCTGTCATGCAGCTTTTTATAAGTTTGAAATTATATCAAAATTAAGTTATAAAATAATAAAGGATTGCAATGTCCCAAATAACAGGGGCGGAATTAGCTTGCAAGTGAGAGTAAAAATCACCATCAAATTCTACAGTGATGTCAGATTTTAGCAACGTTAGGGATGTTTTCCCTATCAAACTCACATGATCCACAGGAGCAGCAACCTAGCTGCAGTGGACTTAAGAGTTCCTGGGAGGTGATGATACAGAAAAGGAAGAATGTAAACCATATTTTTTAAAACTCTGACATGAAAGGAGGTGAGAGCTAGGCAGAGACCTAGAAAGGACCCCAGTATCCCACTAGGGTTTTCCTTGGTATGGTAAGTACTGTTTTAAAAGGGGTAAGGGGCAAATTTAGGTAAAAGCACAGCACAAAAAAGCGCCAAAGTTTTATAAAGGGTATGTTTGCCAATAATACCAGGAAAGATCATGAAAAAGATTTTGTGCCATCAAGCAAGATTATCAAAATACATAATAAAGTAAAACTTGTTAGGAAAAATGACAAGAAATGGTCATTAAAAAGAATAAAATACACCCCTCAATTTTTGACAAACCTAACAGACTTAAAAATTAGAACATAAGTAATATGAATAATATAATTAGTCACTGGATTATTCCAAGTACATTTAATATTAAAGCTTAAGAGAAGTCAGGGAACAGTTAGAAAAACAGGTATTTTGGGCAAAAGACAATGTTGATAACTCAAACTTCAAAAAGTTTATGATATTTTGGGCAAAAGATAATCTTAATAACTCAAACTTCAAAAGGTTTATAATGATATTTGCATAACAGAGGTCACAAAAGCAGAAATTAACAAAAAACGAAACAATTTAAAAAGCATTCCATGACCAAATATAAAGTATCCAAAACAACATGCTGTTCTAAATTGCTTAAAAAACAAAACAGAACATGAATTTACAAAATGCAGCCAAAGCTACAAAAAGATATTTCATTTTCTCAAATGTGTCCATTATCTAAATGTAAGAACTAAAAACCATAAAGTTCCTAGGTAAAAACCACAAAGTAAATCCTATGACCTTAGGTGAGACAATGGTTTCTTAGCTGTGACATCAAAACACAAGTGACAAAAGAAAAACTAAAATGGACTTCATCAAAATCAAAACTTTCGTGCATCAGAGGACACCTTCATGAAACTGAAAAACAACCCACAGAATGGAAAAAAGTATTGGCAAATCATTGTCTGACAAGAAACTAGTGTCAAGAATATATAAAGAACTCTTACAAGTCAACAATAAAAAGACAAAGAACCCAAATGTAAAAATAGCCAAATAATTTGAACAGACATTTCTCCAAAGAAGATATATAAATAGCCAATACACACATGAAAAAACGTTTAACATCATTAGTCTTTAGGGAAATGCAAGTCAAAGCCACAATGAGGGACCATTTCATACACACTAGCATGGCTAAAATAAAAAAGACAATAACAAATGTTGCACATGTAGAGGAATTAGAACTCTCATACGTTGCTGGGGGGAATGTAAAATGGTGCAGCCATTATGGAAAACAATTAGGCAGCTCCTCAAAATGCTAAACACAGAGCTACCATATGACCCAGCAATTCCATTCCTAGGTATAAACTCAGAAGAAATGAAAACATATGTCCTCACGAAAACTTACGCTAGTGTGGGGTAGGGGGATGGGGTAATTGGACAGTGGTCATTAAGGAGGGCACTTGATGTAATGAGCACTGGGTGTTATATGCAAGTGATGAATCACTAAATTCTACCTCTGAAACTAATAATACACTATATGTTAACTAAATTGAATTTAAATTAAAAAAAATATATTTGCTGGGGAAAAAAAACCAAAAACCAAAAAACAAACAAACAAAAAAACCTTACACAAGTGTGTATAGCAGCATTATTCACAGTAGCCAAAAAGGGGAACACTCTAAATGTCTAGCAACTGAAAAAAGGAGAAACAAGTGTGGTCTTTCCAAACAAAAGAGTATTATTCAGCTATAAAAAGGAATGAAGCACTGATACATGCTACAACATGAATGAACTTGAAAACATCATGCCAAGTAAAAGAAGCCAGTTACAAAGGCCATATTGTATGATTCGGTGTATGTAAAATGTCCAGAAGAGTCAAATCCATCCATACAAAAAGCAGGTGAGAGGGCTCCTGGGTGATTAGTCGGTTAAGCGTCCAACTCTTGATTTAGGCTCAGGTCATGATCTTAGGGTCCTGAGATTGAGCCCCATGTCAGGCACTGTACTCAGTGGGGAGTCTTACTTGGATTCTCTCTCTCCCTCTGCCCTTCCTCTGCCCCCCTCCCCCCACACACACTCTCCCTGTCTCTAAAATACATGAATACATCTTAAAAAAAAAAAAAAAAGTAGATTGGTGGTGGCATGGTCCTGGGGCAGGGAAGGGTGGAGTCAAGAAAGGAGTGTGACTATTAATGGGTAAGAGATTTCTTTTGGGGATGTTGAAAATGTTCTAAAAATAGAGGGTGGCAACGGTTGCACAACTCTGTGAATAGACTAAAAACTACTGAATTGTATACTTTAAGTGGATAAATTTTATGATATTGGAGACAATACAATTTTAAGAAGAAAATTTATGCTGAGCAAAAGCTGCTGGATCCAAAGGAGTCAGTCCATATATTCGAAGTTCTGAAACAGGCAAAAATAACCTACAGTGATAGAAATCAGAGAGCAGTTGGCTGCAGGAGAGTTGAGGAGGATGAGGGAACTTTCGGGGGTGATGAAAAAGTGGCTTAACTGGGTATATATATTTGCCAAAACTTGAACTCTATAGTTAAGATTTGCATGTTGCACTGCATAGAACTTATATGTCAATAAAAGCTAAACATAAAGAAAAAAATCCCCAAACTGAGGTTTATAAAAGAAATATTCTTGGTTTAGAACATAATTATTTAAGAAAAGTGGCACTGTGTAGGGGGTCCCTAAGTCTGCCACCCCCATTTAGTGAGCTGTTAAGAAAATGTAGAGGACTCGGCATATGGTCATACTCACAGCTATGACTTATTACAGTGAAAGGACACAATGCAAAATCCACAAAGGGAAAAGGCACAGGGGGCACAGTGTCCACGGGAAACCAAGCACAAGCTTCTAAGAGTCCTTTCCCTATGGAGTCACACAGGATGGGTTCAATCCCTCCATGTTGTGACAACAATCGAAACAACTGTGACAAAAGTGAAATGCTATCAAACAAGGAAGCTCCTGAAGAGACTCAGCGTTCAGGGTATTTGTTGGGGGCTGGTCATGGAGGCATCCTCAGCCTAGCAGTACATGTTAAGATTCTGGACTTCCAGAAGGAAAAGAACTCAATACATGATCACAGTAGCATCTGTGATTAGCATAAACTACATTGTTTTTACACAGTTTAAACACAGTGAAACAATTCCACAGTATCTGTGTGGTAAGGATACATGTTTTTTATTGGACTTATTTCTTGGCATTTCTGTTTTTTTCCTATTTAAAATTTTTTTCTGTGTTAGAGATAAAGTCCCTGCCATCCCCATTCATTCTTTCTTTATATTTTGGAATAATTCAAACTTAAAAGAAAAGGTGTAAGAAAAATATGAAGAACTCCCATAAACTCCTCCACCAGATTTACCAATTACTAACATATTTGCTTTACTTTTTCTTTTGCCATATCATTGGTGTGATTGTTGTTGTTATTAGAATAAACTGCAGATATCATGCCTGTACACAAAAAAGAGATAACACAGGAGGTCTGAAAGTGCTATCTTTAGAAAGGTCTTGCTTGGAAGGTTTGCCCTTGGCTGGTGTCTGGGGACCTGGATTTCCTAAATGCTACAAAATTGTACTCAGATATGAAATATTTGAAAAGAATTACATACCACATTGCAGGATGCAAATATTAGGTACTGCAAAGATTTAAATGAGTCCCATGTTCTTACCAGTTGTAGTGAACACCTGGTTTTATCAGGGCAGCGTCCTCTTCCCCATGTCTTGTGGTAACAAGATCCCTCTTTCCCATGGAGGACCTATTCACATGGTTCCAGTGGAGCGGACCATGCCTTCCACAAACCCCTCTCCCGCATGACCATTTCCAATAAACTGACTAGGGCTTGATGATTTCAGCCCCTATACCTCTGGCCACAGAAACTGGCTCAGAGTTATGCACTTAATCCAAAGTGAGACAATTAGGTAAGGCATTAAGGAAAACTACTGATTAGACTGGGAAGATGAGAATCCTAGTTGCCTATGGCCCTCTTACTCACCATGTGAAGAGAACCAGGAGAAGACTAAAGCCATGCAAAAATAAGCAGAGCCAAGTGGAGCCTGGGTGGCTCAGTTGACTGAGCATCCGATTCTTGATTTCAGCTGAGGTTATGATCTCAGGATTGTGAGATCAAGCCCCGAGTAGGGCTCCATGCTGGGCATGGAGACTGCTTCAGATTCTCTCTTTCCCTTTCCCTCTGCCCCTCCCCCACCCTCTCTCTCTCTCATAAATAAATAAATAAGCAAGCAAGCAAGCAAGCAGAGCCAAAAGAGACAGTGTCCACACAATAAAATCTGAGTCTCCTGGATCCAACTTTACCTGAACCTACCATACCTCTTGAATTCTCAATGACAAAACTAATACCTTCCTGTCATTCTTCTATTTCTTTCTTTTTCTTAGGCAAGTAAATTAGGTTTTTGCCTCTTCTAACCAAGTCTTAACTAATATAAAATTAAAATCCCAATGGGATACTGTTAGAAGAAAATTATTCTAAAAATTAATAAGAATAGTACACAAAATAATAGATTACAAAGTAGATGACAGTAAAAGTGACCACATTATATTTATGCAACTTAGCTTATGATGGAGGAAACATCATAAATTAATGAAGGATAAAAAAATACTGGGAAAATCAGTTATTTAAAAAAATAAAATAGAGCCTCAACTCATGTTCCCCAAAATTAATTGCCCAAAGTAGTCCAAATGAAGGAGAAAGACGTCAATACATACCTAGATTTTTTTCCAGCCACTGATGTCCTTCAATTAGTTGGTCAATTAAGGCAAAATAATGTGGAGCAGCTTCATCAGGCATAACCCAGCCACCTGTCACAATTTCAAACTGACCATTCTGTAGCAAACTAGAGAGAAAATAAATATAGGAGTTTACAATAACATATACAAGAAAAGTTCAAATAAAAGATTTAAAATAGCGTAAACATCAGGGACAGCCCTTAAGCAAGTATAACCATTACTTACATAAGTTACTAAAAAAGTTTTTTAAACCAGGGAATAAATTTCAACTTTGGGGCCCTAGTGATAAAACATCCTTAGTGAAGCGTGTGTGTGTGACCCTTCCTTCCTAGGCAAAGCCTCTGCAGGTCACTGTGGAAGTTCCTTTTCATAAGGTTATAATCTCCCAGACAACTTCAAAGATCCTGATGTCAGGAGACACATCTGATTTATTTCTGAATCTTACAAAGCACCTAGCAAAGTGCTTTACTTGCAGTATATCCTGAATGTTTACTGGAGGGCTGTCGTTTTAAGCATGATATTTGTTTCAATATACCTATATTGAAAATCAATATTTATTTTAGTCCTTCTGACAATGGTAAGTTAATCATGCAAACTACACAAAAGTAATAATAATAAAGGTAAAGCCAGTAAATAACATATGCCTCTGGGAATACAGAAAACATTATAAAGCATTTTGCTCCAGATTCAGTTAAAATGTGTCTATATAGTTTATTTTACATTACTGAGTGAAAAGCTCTAACATTACCATTATCTGTCCATTGGGTACTCCTTTGCCATAATACCATACAAGGTAACTAGATTCCCCACCCCTGGAACAACTGAATTGTTACAAGAAGATCCCTTCCTCCAAAAAAAAACAAAATCGCAGACTATTAAAAATTTGAAGAAGTACCTGAGGAAGTATAGAGGTAAAGAATTTAAGCAAACACCTTAAATGCCATAGACTTGTCAGTCTGCAGTAAGATGGTTTGAAAAATTGTGTAGAATTTCAGAAAGAAAAGCAGCTTTAATAAGGATACACATCACTGGATACCCACCCCTAACAGCCAAGTACCAAGCCAAATTTTGTTGAAGCAGCCCAGAGGCATAGAAGATAAACATTTTCCTACAAAGCCTATAACAGAATCCACTACATTAACATAACATCTGATTTATTCAAACATATGCATAACATACAATCAGTGAGAGAGTGGATAATGGACACAAATTTTAAATATGAATGAATAATTCCTTGTATAAAATTTTTAAATGTTAATTTAATCCTGTATTGCCATGGGAATCACCAACTAACATAATTTCACATGGACACTATGATGGCTCATTATAGTGTCTAAAAAAACCCAAATGTCCAGTCAAACCTTAGATTCTCAGAGGCCCAAATCAAGAACTTACGATACACAAACTGGGAATCTCCAAAAAAAAAAAAAAAAAAAACCCACATTTCTTTAAGAACACAACTAAATCCAAGGCTATTTTATCCTATTCTTACTGTCAAACTGCTTCCAGTCAGTTCTCTTTCTTATCTTTCTGGGGATTGCCAGATTTAGCCACACTCTGGAGGCCTTGGCCCAGACCCAGCTCTTAAGTCTTATGACCAGTACTTGGAAGCCTGAGACGTCAGGACAGATCTGGGATTTAAATTCTGGCCATCAATATAGAAACGTGGCTCCTTATCTCAGCACTCCAGTAAAGAGATCTTTTGGAAAATTTCAGAAATAAATTGGTCAAAACAAAGTCTTTGCTGCTTCTGAACAGTTAATAGAAATTACAGATTAAGAAGTCTAAAAATTAAAATAAAAAAAAATCACTCCAATGATGGAATTTTTCATCTCAGTTTTATTTTGCTACATGATCCCTATCCCCAGGCATGAACGGACTCCAAGAAACAGCTAAGTGAGCAAAGAATCATACCTACTATATACATTAACTAATTTCCCCAGGTCCATTTGTAAACAATCTATCCCTTCCTCCTCCCCATGATGCCCCAGATGTCTGTGACCAGTATTGAGTTCTTATTCGAATGCAATGGTTATCTTAAAGACTGACTTGTCAATTTGGGGCAGGCATGAAAAGCCTCCCATGCATTAAAATGTTTTCCACAACTTTTTTACCTACTTATTTTCTTCTCTCCTATTTTTCCCAAACTGATTGGTCCCAGGTGTCCTCATGTCTCAGCCCAAATAAAACCTGCCCAGAGAAGTCTCCCTGAGCACCCAACCTAAATCAGTTCTCCCACCATACTACCACACTCTCACACGATAGCATTTATCACCAACCAGAATTACCTTGTTCCGTTTCCATGTCTCCTCCCTCTCCCTCCTCAACCCCGCCCACCATGAGAGCAGAATGTAAGCTCCCAGAGAGCAGGGACTAGCACCTGCTGTTTTGCTCACTTATCCACACCCAGCACTGAGAAGTGTGTGTGGCATGTAAGGGGCACTCTGACAGTTGTGAGATAAATGAGGAATGACTGAATGAGACTCTCGGCTCAAAGTCAGTATTAACAGAAAGTTTTAGATTAGATGAAGTTCACAGACATATGCAAAATAAACTGGACAGGAAGGGGCCAGGTGGAAAGGGGTCTGAACAATCTGGGTGTGAGGTGGTACGACCCAGAATATGAAAGTGGTGGGGCACCTGGGTGGCTCAGTCAGATGAGTGTCCGTCTTCGGCTCAGGTCATGACCTCAGGGTCCTGGGATCGAGCCCCGTGTCGGGCTCCCTGCTCATAGGGGAGTCTGCTTCTCCCTCTGCCCCTCTCCCATCACTCCTGCTTGCTTGCTTGCTCTCTCTCTCTCTCACAGAAATAAATAAAATCTTTTAAAAAAATATGAAAGTGGTAGGAAATATGGAAGAGGAAGGAGAGAAAGGAGGTGTCTCATGAAAAATCATCCATGGGAATTGGGCAATGACTGGCAATAGAAGAAAGGATGAAAGCACATATGTCTTGGGTGTTAATTCCTGGTGTCTAACGGCACCGTAGTGTGACACACACAGTGGAGGTGAGAAGGGAGGTCACTCTGGGATCATAAATATAAATTTGGATAAGGCTGTCCGATAAGACGGTGAGACATCCCAAAGGAGCTAACCGAAGATGAAAAGTTCAAGAAAAGAGGCTGATATAAAAATTAAGCTTGGGGGGACTAAAACAAAGAGGAAATAGAGAAGCTAGGAGGTGAGGAGAAAACAATCAAAAGGAGAGTCAAGGACCAAGCAGAAGGAAAATATAAAAGGAAATAGAGGCAATAAGAAATGTGAAAGATAAAAATAAATCTGTGCAAACAGCCTGAAACATTCTAGAAAACAGTAATGAGGTGCAACCTATGCTCCCACTTGGTAAAAGGCATTTTTACAGTTAAAAAGCTACCATGTAATTGTGACTTACTCAGAAAAAGACACATTGGTGGGCCAGAATATAAAGCTGAGAAATAAATTTTTTAAATATTTATACGATTAAAATAGCAAATTACATTACTGGAAAAGAAGGATATAGTTTTATTTATAAAAGCTTCAATCAGAGGGATTTAAAACAAACTTGTAAGAAAGCCAAGTTATTATGTCATACAAGCCAAAAGACTGATACTTTGAAAGAGCATGCTCATATAGGTTTTTAAGAAAAACTATATGAATAGGTCACAACAGGCATGAATGTCACAGTCACAGGCCAGAAAGGACACAGGTTTTTAGCTTTTCGTAGGATAGTGTCTCTAACCAAGCAGAAGAAAAAACAAATGGAAAAAAAGAACAAAAAAACATGATATGAAGTACGAAGCAATATAACAATGACTAGACACCTGGCCAAACAATCAGGTTGGTGAGTACTCCTATTCCACTGAACTGCCTGGTTTTCCTAGTCTATACATAAGAATGGTGAAAACCAAATGATAAACTGGAAGACTCCTAGAGGCAGGAAGGTGTGGTCTTATATTAAATATTCACTGTGTTAGGCAAAAACACTCACCAAAACCAAAACCAAACCAAACCAGAAACCCACACACAGCAATTGCAGAAGAGAGAAGGGCACAAAATTCCCATGTATATGCCTGTATTCTAGAATATATGCAGTTAAGTATCTCATGAATGACAGAAAAACAAAAAAGGTCCAAAGAAACACGAGGAAAACATTAACCTGATGATTGAGAAACACAGCAATGATCATCATCATTTAGTAACAAGTACAAAAAGTAGGACTGCCAGTCTACAGAAACAACACCTCAGGAAAGACTTAGAAAAATATTTATAAGCAATAATAGAAAGGCTATGGTAGCCTACAAAAAGGTAGGCTTTTTTATTTATATATATATTATTTATATATATATAATATATAATATATATAAAATAAATATATATTAAATATATATTAAGTATATATTATTTATATATTTATAAATATAAATAACATATATATTATTTATATATATTTATAAATATTTGTATTTAAAATTGCCACTGTTAGCAACATGATGAAAATAAAATTAAGACAGACTGCAACTGTATATTTGAGACTTTTTTTTTTTTAAATCAAGCAATGGGAAGTACCTACAGCTACAGAAAAAGTCACTTAGAATACAGGTGCTTCCAATGTCCATGCACTTAGTGCTCAACAAGCAAAACTGAGCTATTTCTCTGGCCCAGAGGAATACAAAATCGAAAAAGACATGCCCACTCCATCGGATCTATTTCATCGTTTCTGCCAAGAGACTGGCTTCTGGCAAAATTTTTGCGTGTACACTTTTCCTCATATTTCCTAATAAACATGAGATCTAGAAACAAAAGTGAAAAGACAGGGAAAGGGAAGGAAAGAAAAGAATATAGACATACAGAAAATAGGAAACCAGGCACTAACTTCAACATTAACCATACTCCTGTTTCACTTTTTTAAATGGTTGACTTGTAACCACTGGTAACAGCATTACACATTTCTGTTTCTACTATTTCACTGCTGAGGAATTTGGTATAAAAAGCTTAACAAAATAACCGATCAAAATTAGGCTTAGCATATCTGTCACAGCTCGATTTGCCTAAGATGCAGAATTTACACTTAAGAATGTCCTTGCCGACCACACGAAGCTGCAAATCATTTTCTCTGAGTGTCACTTTTTCCCCTCTGTAGACTCATCACACATTTGGAACTTGGTCACACATAGAAAGATAGACTCAAAGAGCTTTTTTCCCTAATGCGGAAATGGTTACAGATAACTTAGTAGTAAAAAATGCATCATTTAGCCAGCTTCAAAGAATCACAAATTAATTTCACGAGAAAACGAATTGAATTTGTAATCACACATCTGGGGAAATATGAAATAATACAAGATGATGTACAGGGATTCATTCTTAAATAAAAATTTAGTTACGTGGAAAATTCAAAAAGATGGAGGCTCCCAACAAATCAATTAATAGCCTAAAAACATTTGCTTATCATGTGCCTGATTCATACGCCTTTCATGGGAAGTACCTAATATATGAGAACAAAAATAAAACCTGTTTTAAGACCCCTCATAGAATACTAATTGGGGATATTCATCGTATACTTCTGAATATTGTTGACGCCTGTCTGTAAAGCTATAGTACACGAGGGGGCGCCTGGGTGGCACAGCTGGCTGGGCACTGACTTGGGTTTCAGCTCAGGTCATGATCTCAGGGTGGTGAGATCGAGACCCAGGTCAGGCTCTGATCTCAGTGCAGAGTCTACTAGAGATTCTCTCTCTGCCCCCCTCCTTCTGCCCCTCCCCCTCCTCACACGTTCTCTTTCTAAAATAAATTATATAAAGATTCAGAACATGAGGGACAGATGGCAAACGTGTTCTCTCTCATCATTCCTTCCTCACTTCATTCCAGCCATACTCCTTTCATTTCACTGTCCACGCGCTCTCTGCCTGGCATATTTTCCCTCCCAACACCTGCCTCACCGGCTCTTATGGATCCACCTGGAGCCTTTCCTAGCCACCACATCTCATCTAAAGCCCAGCCACCTATATAGTTATCTTTCATAAAACCCAAAACTTTCCTTTTATAACATTTATCATAAAACTTAATTACACACTATATGTTTATTGTCTTTCTCCCTCCATAGACTGTAAGCTCCGTGAGGGCAGGAGTCACACCTAGTTTGCTCACCATTTAACACTCAGGGTTCCTATTAGAAAAGGATACCAATAACTCAAAAGACAAGTGAACAAAGAATATGCAGCATATATTTCAGAAATGATGGCCTCCCAAAAATGAAAAGAAATTTAGCCTCACTCATAAGGAAATGCAAATTAAAACTTCAAGATGTCACTTTTACTTATCATATTGGAAAGACCAAAAAGTCGTGTAACATACTATGAGGTCAAAGATGTATGGAAATCGGTATTGTTACACATTTCTGGCAGTAACTATCAAATTATAAAATGCATATACACTTTTATACATGTTCATTCAAATTAAGTCAAAAAATAAAGTATAAAAATAAACAGAAGCATTATACACACTAAATATAAAGATACATTCCATGCATTCACAAAAGACCAGAAATAAAACTACATGGTCACCCACTGGGAAGAGTCAAAAAAATAGATTTTTATACTGTCTTTAAAAAGAAGGGCTCTTCTTTCCTGAAAGGTTCTCCAAGATACATTAAGATTGAAAAGCATGGTACAATATCCATTAGGATGGAAATTAGATTAAAAAAAAAACAAAAAACAGCAAATAGGTGTCAAGGATGCAGAGCTATTGGAAACCTTGTACATTGTGGGTGGCAATGTAAGGGGGTACAGTTGCTGTGGAAAACATGAGGGGTCCTGCAAAAATTCAAACACAGAATTACTACATGATCCAGCAATTCCACTTCTGGATATACACACAAAAGAATTAAAAGCTGGGACTTGAACAGATATTTGAACACCTATGTTCACAGCAGTATTATTCACAATAGCCAAAAGATAGAAACAACCCAAATGTCCAATGATGGATGAATGGATAAGTAAAATGTGGTATATTCATGCAATAAAATATCATTATTCAGCCTTAAAAAAGGAAGGGAATTCTGATACATGCTTCAGCATGGATGAACCCTGAAGACTTTATGCTAAGTGAAATCAAAGCCAGACACAATAAGACACATATTATTCCATTCATATGAGGTACCTAAAGTAGTCAAACTTACAGAAACAGAAAGTAGAATGGTGATGCCAGGGGCAGGACTGAAGGTGAATGGCAAGTTATTGTGTAACAGGTACGGTTACAGTTTGAGATCATGAAAAAGTTCTAGAGACAGATGATAGTTATGACTGCACAGCAATGTGAATGTACTTAATGCAATCAAATGGTACAAATAAAATCAGTAAGATGCTAAGTTTTATGTTATGAATATTTTACAATAAAAAAACAGACTCATTCAGAAAAAGATCAGCACAATGTGCATGGCATGCTATCATTTGCATAATAAACATGTATTTGCACACAGGTATATGTACATATGTTTCCCTGTATATCTATAATAGAGTTCACAGCAGCTGCATTCTGTGAGAAGAACTAGATGGCAAAGAGACAAGAGTGGTTCATCTCTTACCTTTCACTGTGTACCCTTTATACACTTGGACTTACATTAACACATTAATTAAATGAAAATTTTTTTCTAAACTATAAATATTATACCGATTTCTCCTAAACACTGAAAACTAACATAGCGATAGCATAAAATAATCATGAAATGTTATTTAAGAATATTTCCAATATTAGATGGCTCAATTAATCATTTTTTTTAAGATTTTATTGATGTGAGAGAGAGAGAGAGAAGTGGGGGAGAGAGCATGAGCGGGGGAAGAGGGAGAGGGAGAGGGAGAAGCAGACTCCCCACTGAGCAGGAAGCCTGACACGGGCCCAGGACCCTGGGATCATGACCCAAGCCAAAGGCAGATGCTTAACTGACTGAGCCACCCAAGGACCCCCATTTCTGTCAAGTTTTAATAAGAGGATATTCTTTATGCAAACTGGTGCAGCCACTCTGGAAAACAGTATGGAGTATCCTCAAAAAGTTAAAAATAGGACTACCCTACAACCCAGCACTGCACTAGGCATTTACCCAAAGGATACAAAAATACTAATTAAAAGGGATACATGTACCCCAAAGTTTACAGCACTATTATCAACAACAGCCAAATTATGGAAAGACCCTAAATGTCCATTGACTAATGGATAAAGCCGTCACATATATATGTATATATATACATAATGGAATATTAGCCATAAAAAAGAATGAAATCTTGCCATTTGCAATGACGAGGATAGAGTCAGAGCGTATCACGCTAAGCGAAGTAAGTTAGAGAAAGACAAATATGACACGATTTCACTCATGTGTGGAATTTAAGACACAAAACAAAACAAATGATCATGGGGGGAAAAAAGACAGAGAGGCAAACCAAGACGAGACTCTTTAACTACAGAGAATAAACTGCTGGTTACCAGAGGGGAGGGGGGTGGAGGGATGGGTGAAATAGGTGATGGGGATTAAGAAATGCACTTGTGATGAGCACTCTGTGTTGCACGTAAGTGTTGAACCATTATATTGCACACCTGAAACTAATATTACAGTGTATGTTAACTGGAATTTAAACAAAAACTTAAGAAAAAAGAAAACAAAAAAAGAGGATCGTCTTTAAATATTTCACTGTATAGTGAATATTACTTCATTCTATCATTTTCCAAAACAAATTAATAAAATGCTCATTCATAATGAATAAAAAAATATATGAGATTAAAGAGTAAAATTCAAAAATCTATTCACTATCTTGCTATAAATGCATAAGGGGTTATGGTAGGCACAGTTTTTGACCAACTTCTTTTACTTAATACTATACCAACGCACACCCTTCCATGTTAATAAACATACCTATCATCATGTTTATGGCTGTACTGTATTTAAAGGACTTTTGAGATATCAACACACAATACACGTGTGTTTGGTTTGATCAGTTTTGACAAGTGTTTATACCCCTGTAATCACCACCAAAAACAAGATATGGACTATTTCCATTAACTCAGACAGTTCCTTCATGCCCCTTTCCAATTATCTCCCGCCTCAACTGCTCCAAAAAAGAAAGACATTCTTACTTCATGATTTCTATCATAATAGATAGGTTTAGCTACTCTTAGACTTCATAAAATAAAATCATACAATATTTATTATTCTCTGTCAGGCTTTTTTTGCTTAACATGTTTATTAGATTCATCCATATTACCATGTATTTCAGTAATTCATTCTTTTTCACTGCTGAGCAGTAATTCCACTGCACAAATATGCCCTTTTTTTCATCTATTATCTTGTTGATGGACATTTGAACTGTTTCCAGTGTGAAATTACCATGAAAATGTCTAAACAAGTCTTTTTGTGAGCATGTTTTTATTTCTCTTAGGTAAATTCCTAGCAGGGGGCTCCTAGGTCTCATTATGTATGTGTTACTTTGGAAAACTCTGGTGGCTTTTCAGAAAGCAATTGTCCCATTTTATATCCCCACTAGCAATATGAGAGTTCCAGTTGCTGCACATTCTTGTCAACTCTTGGTGTTGTCAGGCTTTTTGATTGTAGCCATTCTAAAGGGTTTGGGATAGAATCTTGTAGTAGTTATAATCTGCATCTCCTTGATGACCAGACATTAACCAACCCGAGCACACACACCTTCCTCCTCACTGCTGAAGCCTCATAAACTTCTCCTGGGTGTTTGAACATGCCAAGCTCTTGCTAATAATCCCTGGCCCATAATCACAATTCTGCTCTCATAACCTGGAATTCCTTCCCCACCCCCTACATAACTGGCTAATTATAAACCCCTTTCAGGTTTCAGCCTGAATACCACCTGCTTCAGGAAGCCTTCCAAGACACCCTTCTTGCTTCCATAGAAGCAAACACTTTATTGTGATACTATGTTTTTTTGTTTTTTTCCCTTATTTTATTATTTTATTTATTTTTATTTTTTATTTTATTATGTTATGTTAATCACCATACATTACATCATTAGTTTTTGATGTAGTGTTCCATGATTCATTGTTTGCGTATAACACCCGGTGCTCCATTCAGTACGTGCCCTCTTTAATACCCATCACCAGGCTAACACATCCCCCCACCCCCCTCCCCTCTAGAACCCTCAGTTTGTTTCTCAGAGTCCATAGTTTCTCATGGTTCGTCTCCCCCTACGGTTTCCCTCCTTCATTTTTCCCTTCCTGCTTTTTTTTTTTTTAACATACAATGTATTATTTGTTAGAGGTACAGCTCTGTGATTCAACAGTCTTACACAATTCACAGCACTCACCATAGCACATACATCCCCAATGTCTATCACCCAGCCACTCCATCCCTCCCACCCCCCACCACTCCAGCAACCCTCAGTTTGTTTCCAGAGATTAAGAATTCCTCATATCAGTGAGATCATATGATAATTATCTTTCTCTGATAGACTTATTTCGTTCAGCATAATACCCTCCAGTTCCATCCACGTCATTGCAAATGGCAAGATTTCATTCCTTTTGATGGCTGCATAATATTCCATTGTATATATATACACCACTTCTTTATCCATTCATCTGTCGATGGACATCTTGGCTCTTTCCACAGTTTGGCTATTGCGGACATTGCTGCTATAAACATCGGGGTGCACGTACCCCTTTGGATCCCTACATTCGTATCTTTGGGGTAAATACCCAGTAGTGCAATTGCTGGATCATATGGTAGCTCTATTTTCAACTTTTTGAGGAACCTCCATACTGTTTTCCAGAGTGGCTGCACCAGCTTGCATTCCCACCAACAGTGTAGGAGGGTTCCCTTTCTCCGCATCCCTGACAACATCTGTCGTTTCCTGACTTGTTAATTTTAGCCATTCTGACTGGTGTGAAGTGGTATCTCACTGAGGTTTTGATTTGGATTTCCCTGATGTCAAGCAATGTTGAGCACTTTTTGATGTGTCTGTTGGCCATCTGGATATCTTCTTTGGAAAAATGTCTGTTCATGTCTTCTGCCCATTTCTTGACTGGATCATTTGTTCTTTGGGTGTTGAGTTTGATAAGTTCTTTATAGATTTTGGATACTAGCCCTTTATCTGATATGTCATTTGCAAATATCTTTTCCCATTCTGTTGGTTGTCTTTTGGTTTTATTGACTGTTTCTTTTGCTACTATGTTTAATTACATGTCTTCCCTATTCTGCCTTGAAGACTGGAATCAGGTCTGTCTTCCTCATCTCCTGTATCCCCGGAGTCTAGCACAGTATTTGTTGAATGAATGATGGAGTAAATAAGGGAAGGCTTCGGAAATAAGGTAATATTTCAGCTGAGTCTTGAAAAATGAGTAAGACTGAGATTATCCATTGCACAAAAGGAAAAAAAAAAAATTCTAAGCTCAACTCATGGGCAAATTCCTAAACAAGAAATAACATGTGTCTGAGGACACCCACGTAGCTCAGCAGGGCTAAGAATAGACTGTGAGGCAGGAAGTGATCAGAGGGAAGGATGGACAAGTAGGGAGGAATCAGAGCAAGAGCCAGTGTGTGCCAGACAAAAGAGATGGGTCTGTACCTTCTGACACTGAAGCATCACTGAAGCATTTTAAAGCCAAGAAGTGACATGGACAGAATGATACATTAGAAACCTAACTCTGTGGGAGAAATGGAGGACACCTGGAAGAGACAGAGCTAGACACAGGAAGACCAGCTGGAGGTTTTCATAATAGCAGGAAACACAGAGTAATGGGCCTGGAGCTGGGGTTCAGAGCACAGAAATACTAAAGAGGAGTAAGTGACAAGGCTTAGGGGACTGACTGGATTTGGCCTGAATGGCAGATGGAAAAGGCAGAGCACACAATGCTTAACAGCACTGGTTCTGGTCCTCATGCCCTATTCACTAGCTGGAGAATCTTAGGTGCGTTCCTTTACACCCCTGCCTCAGTTTCCTCATAAGGAAACTCAACTCATCTTAACTCCTAAGAAAGCTATAGGACTGACTGAATAAATACATGTAAGTGCTTACAACATGCCTGGTATACGTTAAGCACTCAGGAAGTGTTAGCTGTTACTACTGTCATTAAATAGGGAAAAAAGAAGTTGAGGTTGGCACTTTAGATCTGGAAGCAGCCCAAACACCTAGTAATTAAAATAACAGTGTGGATGAACCTGCAGGATGAAGAGGAGAAGCAAGGGGTACGACCCCACAGGCGAGAAAGGGACATGGAGGAAGTGAGCAAAGGAGGAAACTGAGGGGATGAAAAAGGAATGCTCAGCAAGGCAGGAAGAGAAACAGGAGACAAACAGCTCTGGGTCAGAGAAGACAAAAAAGGAAAGAATTTCAAGGACAGTGAAGTGGTCAGTGTTGATGCTGCAAAGAAAGCCTTCAGGGGGACCGCGCCAACATCCAGTGGATGGAGCAGCTGAGAAGTCCCTCATGGCTTTTGCCAGTATCCATGAGGTAGACAGAAGCCAGCAGCCGAAGTGGCTGAGGGGTGGAAGGTGCACAAAGCTGCCTCATTGGAAATGAACTGGGAGTGGAGGAAGTGGGGTGAAATACATACTTCTTCAAATACACATATGCTGCTGCTTCAACTATTAGAACTAAAATTATTTTAGACACCGGTGAATTGCTTTGATTCCTTTGATTAAATGTTATGTATCTTTAGGCTCTAAACTCAATCCAAATCTGCAATTTACTCTGAACATCACAAGACACACTGTAACTTCTTATTGCTCTGCAAATTTCACAGCAGCCTTCGGTCAAATACCGTAAAATTTGACCTGTATAAAACGTATAATAAATTAACCTGTATGAGAACTTTAAAGGTACATTTTTATAGTGAAACCTGAAATGTACATCAATAAGTTTGGATTTGTATTATTTAAGAATGTGATCTCAACCATTTCTCTGATTTCTTTTTTTTTTTTTTTAAAGATTTTATTTATTTATTTGACAGAGAGATAGAGAGAGAGCACAAGTAGGCAGAGTGGCAGGCAGAGGGAGAGGGAGAAGCAGGCTCTCCACTGAGCAGGGAGCCGGATGTGGGGCTCAATCCCAGGACCCCAGGATCATGACCTGAGCCGAAGGCAGCCGCTTAACCAACTGAGCCACCCAGGTGCCCCCATTTCTCTGATTTCAATAAGCAAACAGATAGTTAAGAAAATAGGGTACAAGGTTCACTTAAATATAAACCTAGGAAAAAAGACGTAAGAGAATGACAGATTAGAAATTTTCCATTCTTGGGGCACCTGAGTGGCTCAGTCGGTTAAACATCTGCCTTCAGCTCAGTCATGATCCTGGGGTCCTGGGATCAAGTCCCACATTGGGCTCCCTGCTCAACGGGGAGCCTGCTTCTCCCTCTCCTTCTGCCCCTTCCCCCTTCCAGCTAGTGCTCTCTCTCTCATGCATGCGCTCTCTCTCAAACAAATAATCTTAAAAAAAAAAAAAAAAAAAGATTGTGCATTCTTGGCAAAGCAATGAAACCCAGCAATGTGTTGAAGATAAAATATTTTCATTAACCATCACTTCAATAACCATTCACTGATGATACCTTTCCTCCCCACACACACAAAGGAAGCCTTATTTCATACCAAAATGTCCACACAGAAGCTGGTCAAGACTTCGGTGAACACAAACTGTTCTAGGTTCCAACAACTCATTGGGCTTCTTCACTGAACACCAGTCTCAACAGCAAGAGCACATGCACCGTAAAAACTATTTCAGTGTCTCAGTGCCCAGAGAGAAAAAAATAAGTATGTAATATGCTGGGCGCTAGTCAAAAGAAATGCTAAGGTTAATGTTTCAGCTGCTTGATTCTGAATGAGGATTCACATTTTGATGTATTATAAACATCATGCAGTATTTAACTGCATTTAGCTGAAGAATATTCAAATATGAAGCCTAAAAAGTAAAAAGAATGTTAACATCCTAGTCATTTTCAAAAATAAAACAAGCATAGACAGAAAATGTGTTGATTATTTAACGGGAGGAAGTTTCTTTTAAATCCAGTGGATATGTGTTACAAGTAGGCACCATGACTATAATTGATTAAATTACTTTGAATCACACACACACACACACACACACAAAAAGGCTAGATGTTGTTTGCATGGATCTCCCTTTAGTTAACTAGATTCTCATTTTTAAAAGCTTATAGAGCTGAAGACTGCTGCCACAGGGGGTGAGAATCAAACAAGTCACTGCTAGAATAGACTATGGGGATCACTTGAGTTATGTTTCTGTTGAGTTCCCACAATCAATTGGTATTCTTCAGGGACAATAAAAGCTTACATGGAACTCTGCTGGAATTAACAGGTTCTGTTCTGCAATAGGTAGCTTGCAAATTTAGGTACAGACATAGAATCCATAGACTCATCTTCAAAAAGGAAAAAATAAGCCACTGCATAAGCATTATACTAGCAGTCAAAAAAATTCTATCAGTTAACACCACTTAGTACAAGCTCAGAATTTTAAATACTGAAAGCACACCTGTACATCTATTAATTTTTCCCCAAAACATACATTTAGGCAAGAAATACTAAGAATGTTATGTTTAAGTAAGTAGGGGAAAAAATGCTATGACCCTAATTCCACAGATAAATGTAATAAGTGAATAAAAGTGTATGATAATGCCAAGAAGGGAGAAAACTTTGACAAAGCTTGACCAGAAACAAAACTCATTTGCCCTAACTTTGCTATAAAAAAACAATGTTTTCTTTGGGACTCCTAGGTGGCTCAGTCAGTTAAGCGTCTGACTTTGGTTCAGGTCATGATCTCAGGGTTCTGGGATTGAGCCTGTCAGGCTCCCCACTCAGCAGAGGGGTCTGCTTGTCCCTCTCCCTCTGCCCCTCCCTCCATTTGTGCTCTCTCTGTCTCTCCCTCAAATAAATATAAAATCTTAAAACAAAACAAAACAAAAAGAACAAACAAACAAAAACAATATTTTCTTCAAGCAAAATGGTATCATCAAGATCAGGCCTATATTCCAGAATATTTCCCACTGCCAAAATAGCATCTGTCAAAAGAAGTTTAAGACAATGAATTGAGCATTAGATTCTCATTTGTATTCCCACTCCTTACCACATCTTACCATTTTCTATCCTTAATCTTAGGTTGAATCCCATGATATTGATATTTTTGTACATCAAAAATGGTGAAATACCGGCAATTTCATACAGCTCAACCTAAGTAAAATGGCCAACAGAGTAGAAAAAGAGAGAGAGACATGCACCCAGCTAGAATAAGGAGAAGGGGACTATCCTCATGCTATAAAATTGGCGGCGGTTCTGACAGATACTACACAGATGAAACTAAAATAATTCAAGTACTGACTTGCCATCATCCTACAAGAAAAATCAACATGGAGTCTCAAATCATAAAGAGAAAGGACCCTGAGAGATTTGGGCAACAGCCCCTAATTTGGAGGGCCAAGGACTGAAGCAAAGCTGTATCTTGGGACAGACACTAATCACTATCTCCATACTTCAACCTGAGGGCTCTTTGAGAGCTCATCCTACAGAGAAGCCTCTCGACCCCAGGGTCCTTACTGCTGCAGAGGGTAGCTCCCTAATGCAGCCATCCTGGGAGGAAACAAGCATGGCCTCACCTTACGAAAAGCAGCAGGCAGCAAGCCCACTTTCCTTCGGAGGTAGCTGGACTCTCTCCTATACTCTTGTGAAGCAGGACCTTCAGACAGGCCAAAGCTCTTACTTGGCTTACACGTCACAAAAGAGAAAGCTGAATGGAGAAAGCTAATCCTGGCCTCCGCAGCTTCACCCAGCAGAGAACAAACACTTCATAAATCTCCCCATCTTCCCACAGCCCCAGCTCCTCTCTTCCCCTCGGCCACTCCTTTTCATGACAGGGACATCTTCTCCAGCTGCTGGGTCCCTGATGCCCATGCAATCTTTCAGAATCCAGCTCTCCAACAAAGGATCTGAGGGGGAACAGATCAGCTAGCTTTCTTGTTTGCCAACAACACCTGCCGACTCCAGAGAGGAAATGCACTGGGAGACTCTCCTGGGCACACAAAACTGAGGACTATAAGTCCAAGCTTAACGAAGGGCTGGAAGAAAATGAGAGGACAAGCTACAGGGATCACAGGGACCATGTCCCAGGACAGGAAGAGTCTTATGAACGCACCAAGGCTGTGAGGGATGACCTGCAACCTTCCCTCTACGTCTGCCTCTCTTGCTTCCTTTTGTCCACCCTCGTTTCACTTTCTAATGACTCAGAATGCTGGGCAATAATACACTGATTAGCTGAGCTCAGGTCATAGCTGGCCTGTCTGACCTGAGGCAGGAAGATGGAGGATCTGACGTGTGTGAGAGGCCATTTCCCAAAAGGAAACCAGGGGGAATGGACGCTGGCCAGTCAATATTAACTAACACCCACAACAAGGAAACAAAGTACTTAGTTAGAACAGGAAGGAATTGAGGCCAGTTACACTCTCTGTTTTGGGACAAATTCCAGGTGTATATACATCTGTTATTGTTCAAGGATGAATAAAAAGGACGAAAATACTTGGACTTACAGGGTACCATATAAAGAATGCAGAACTGAGGGGTAAAAAACAAACAAGCAAACAAGAACAGTTAAAACCAAGCATTCAAAGCCAGAAAAGAACATGTTTCATACCCTCAAAGAACTGAATCTGAAGTGGGGGAAAAAAAGAACCCTTAAGAAAAATCTCCCAAACACAGTAAATATAACAAAGAAATCAAAAATGCATGTGGAAAAGCGAGACTCAATAACTAGAAAATTTAATCCCCAGAGAAAATAAAAACAGTATATAGTAAGAGCAGAACACATAAGCCGAAGATATGTTTGAATTGACAGATGGAAAGTTTAATAATAAGTTATACCTAGATACATGGTCAAAATTTAAATTTTATGGATAAAATTTTAAAAATCCTAAAAATGTCTGAGCGGGGAAGTGGAGGGGAAGGTTATCTTCACTGAAGCAATACATTAAAAAGCTTTTTTAAGAAAGAAAGCATATATTTTACAGTTAAATTCTTTTATTAAAAGATGAAGATGCTCAGGATGACTTCGGAACTAAAGTTCTACACTGAGTGTCCAAGAGAAAGACTCAAAGTGACAAAAACTAAAATAACAAGAGCTTTTAATATTTATTAAAGACTTAAAATATGCCAGGCATTGGGCTAAGCATTTATTTGTATTCATTCGATCTTCATAAAAACCAAATAAAATAGGTCCCAATATTATCCTCACTAGACAAACAAAGAAAATGAGACACAGAGAGGTTAGGTAATTTGCCCAAAGTTCACACAATAGATGGGAGTTGCCAGAATTTGAACCCAGGTAGCCTCATTCCAGGGCCTAACCATTTGAACTACTGTTCTAAATGAATTCTCTCTGATGTAAAAAGGGCACAGAGATCAGGCAAATCCAAACAAACTACAAGTGAGTGGTAGTTATAGTAATTTTAGTTATTAAAATGAGAAAAGATAATTATTTGTCAGTGGTGAGAGTTAGAATTTACAATCAAGAAAAAGAAATACTCATCTCACGAGTGCCCAAACCTCGTCGCTCTTGCCCCATTGGAGATATCCAATGGGGCAGTTGCAGAATGCATGACCGAATGAGCTAATAAGCAAAGATCGGGCACAAACCCTTATGTACTAAATTTAAAAAGTAATAAAATCCCTAAAAACAAAAGGGAGCTGACAGGGGAACAGTGGCAAAAAAAATAGGTAGAGTCATTTCTACTATAAATGCTTGTTTCAAAAACAAAAATTTATTCCAAAGTGAATGATTATATCAGGGAGCAAATTTTGTATTGCTTAAGTGAAATTTTGTCCCTGAGAAACAGAAGTGAAGAAGGCAGAAAACTGCACCCAGTTGAACCCAGCCACACAGGGATACACAAGACACACACACACACACACACACACACACACACACACACACACACACA